>NW_026534347.1:9667203-9720867 GCF_026225885.1 Hylaeus anthracinus
TAGCTATAAGTTTCAGATGGGACAATGCGTCCGAAGAAAGAAGAGAGGCCCTGACAAATTGTCACAAGAAAGGGCTGCAACGAATGGCTCTCCATCTTCGGATTCGAAGATGGGGAGTCATTACTATTACTATTTTGTCACTGTATTCGCCTGTAGTTGTAGTAGTTTGTTTGTTTGGGTCATGTACCCCAACGTGGGAATTCATCATCCAGTGTCAATTGGGCAAATCGCGTATTGCTTTAGTATTACGAAATGAAAATATCGCGTTCGTTTATTAGGATTGTTTTGATTGATTTTTCGCGTTTTATTTCAGGATAGTGTTGCGTAATAAAGATCAACCGCGATCGCAATTAGTGTAGCGTATAATGAATATCGCGTCCGTTTAAAAGTAGTGTTTAGAGTCAATTTAGCTTTTGATTAGTATTTTTCGCGTTTTCTTCCAGAGTAGAGTCGCGTACAAAGACCAGCCGCGAGTGCCATTAGTGTTGCGCATAAATGAATCGTGACCGATTTATTGTAAATTCACGCGTTTCGAATTAGTATTTCGTCACATGAAGAGCCCAAAGCAGCCAATATGGCTGCCACTACGATTCTGTGCAGCCTGAGATGGTTGCTGTGAATTTTTAATCAGGGATTCGTATTACTTGATGCACGCGATTTGTGCCTTTTATACTTAATAGATTATTGTTTCGAATAATGATGCACCTTACGATTGCTTTTGAGTAGTACTTTTCGCGTTTTCTTTCAGAGTAGTGTTGCGCATAAACATTGATCGCGTTTGGTTTTAATGTTGCGACTGATAAATCGCGTCCGATTTGAAATAATTTACATATTTTCAAGTAGTATTTTTCGCGTTTCCTTTCAGGGTAGTGTTGCGAATAACTATGAATCGTGGTTGCTATTAGTGTTGCGTCTGATACCATCGCGTCCGTTTTGGAGTAACTTCGTAGTTTCAGTTAGGGCAAGAACAAAAAAAGAGACTATATACGGATTTTTTTGCTACTCTTTCACTCAAAGAATGACCAAGCAGCCAGAGGTATTGGGTTGTTAACAGTGTTCGTGGGGAAAGAAATTGAAAACAACAACGCAGAAATGATTGTTAAAGTAAATTTAATTTATTCGAGCCAATTACTTCTCAGACCACTATGGCGTTTATTAGTAGGGTCCGTTTGGACACGCAATGCGTGATGCTCGAATCCCACGAGAGCCCTGACGAGAATTCAAACCCAACCCAACGGTCATTTAGAAAATGTTCTGTTGTTTAAGAGGTTGTAAAAAAGATATCGCTCAATGTTGAGAAAGGGTCTCCTCAGACACCACTCGCATAGGTCGAGCTTCAGGCATTCCGTGGCCCTGACAATTACAAATCAAATGTTAATAATTAATAACATTAGGTACGTATATCTATTAACAGTATTAAGATTCACCCACACCGTCAGGCACGCTTCGTAAAATGACAGTAGATAATTAATGGTCGACTAAATGAATCGCCGCGTTTCTTTGCTAAAGTTGATGACATTATTGTTATTTTACTTTCGAAAATTAAATTTTGTCAACTAAGGTAGGGATAAAGTACAGAATGTATCGTGAAAGTGTCGCTGATCGAATATGTTGCTATCGATTACGAGAAATCTGATAAGGCCATCGATTTGGTGTTCTCTAATGTCCAATATGGGCAAGATCTTAGCAGAGAATCGGTTAATTATTTTGTCAATTTTAAAAATTGGTCGATTGTAGCTTTTGCTGATGAAAACTGCTGCAAATCAGCAAAGTTTATATCGTTGTGTAATGAAATTTATCTTAGTGCCTTGAGTTTTATTTTAACGAGTAGAGTTGAATTTATCAAAAGAATATTGATCTTAATTACAAAACGTAGTTAAAGACGAATTTTATACGACAGTTAGGCAAAATCAGTTCATTTCATTAATCACAATCTGATTAATGAAAAAATCAGCTACAGTAAGTGGCCGCCATAACATTTCTAAAATTTATACTTATATAAATTAATTTGTTGCCAGTTTCAAAATACAATAGTATAAAGTGGAAGAACATCGACTATAAAATCTAAGAGGAAAAAGAGTTATAGGCGTGTAGAAATTGTAGACAGTATAAAAATTGTACAAAGCATGGACACTACGAAAATGACCAAAGTTGATGAAAGTGATTTTTCAATTTAGGCTTTCTTGCACGAAAATGCACTTTCGTTTATTATCTACAATCGACCATCCATCGTTGGGTTGAAGAAGAAGTCGACATGGAAGGCCTTCGATTTCTCATTTTAGTAAAAATTATATAGTTTAAAGTATATTTATAAGTTTATATGGTAAGTATATAAAGTAAGTTTATAGTATAAAATTAACAGTTTAACTACCTGCCTGGTTAGAAACAGTCTAAACTTCAGAAAAGGATTTCATAATACATTAGTATACATTAATTGAGGCTGAAATTAATTTTAAAAAAATATAAGGTGTATCACAAATCTTACATATTTCGTCAAATTGAGCAAAAAATTCTAATTCGTAAGTCATCAAGTTAATTTTTCCTTCGACCCAACTATAGTAACTATATTCGATTCACTTTTATATAGAGCCATTCTGCTCAGCACAACACCTGCACGTATAAAATGATGACGAAGCGATTACGTATAAAAAAAAATTAGGAGCGCAACGTGCCTGTTACAAACATACGATACATATAACTAAAAACAACACCATCCACCAATCCACCCATCCGTCGTTACGAAAATTACAAGTGCTCGTCCTATCGTATGTAAATCGTCGATAAACATTTACACCGTTATATACAGGGTATAATACATTGGGAAAGAAAACGAAAAAACAGAAAGATTGTAGCTACGACGATGGTCGAATAATAAAATAATGATAGCTTGAATATTATGGTTATTAAAAATAATGGTAGGTACTCGCTTTCACGTAAAAAAGGAACGCAGCTAAAGTAACGAAACATGGTTACTTGTTCATGATCAGTTCGAACATTATGTATTTCCGTTCTTTCTCGTTGGAAATTATTCATTTGTTGGCTCCCAATAAAAGAAAAAATGCACGCGCACACACACAAACGAAAAAAAAAAATTATAAAAGACGAAAAGAGAAATAAAATTGACGAGGCACGAGAAAGACGTGTAATACGTTTCGAAAGAACGTATAAAGAATCTCAAAATGAAAATTTTACGTAATCGTCTTGAATAATTGTGCTCTTAATATGTTAAAAATCTCAAAATATTGTTCGAGTCTTATCTGCGGTAATTGAAATGGGAGATAATTATTTAATAGAACGACACGTGAATAGAAATTTGCTATCACACGAAACTGCTAAAAATCGTTAGGTCACCCCACGAGCTCGTGCCATTTATTGTTCTCCTGTTTAAATTACTATGCCAAACATTTAAGTGAAATGAATAAACTGCAAATGTTTATGAAAATACAGAAACTTGACAGATACAAAAAGAAAATTGAAATTTAAATGAATGTTTTATCTTCTAAATAGTCTAGCATGTACATTATTGTTAATATTTTATATCCTTTTGCATTTGTGCACATTTTCATAGATTTCTTTAATTATTTCCATTTGCCATAAATGCATAAATATTCACAGTACAGTTATGAAAAAATGTAGTAACTAGACTATGGATGTTTATATAATAAATTCATATTTTTATAGATTTCAGTCAGTCACATAAGTATTCGTGCACCCTATGTTTGTTGAAAAAATTTGTCTAAATTGAATGATTGGTTTGCTATTTCCACAGTCTAGTAATCACCCTCTCTTTCCATTCATCTTTTCTCATTTTTCTGGCAAAGTTACTCTATCGTCACTATAAAATTTCTCTACTTTGTTAATTAAACAAAAGGAATTTCTGTAGCACGAACTCATGGGATGACGTAATAATAAACATATTAACACTTTCACATCCGCCCATTCGCCACACGTGATATCGTCAATTTTAGATTTAATCACCTGTTTGATATAAAATAGTATATTCAAATAAATATGAAGTCTCTGAAGTGGATCGTGACATCAAGTTACCAATGTTGTACCAATTTCTAAATTTTCCAAAGAATCACGTTGGTGGCAGCGGACGGAAAAGCGTTAAGGATCACAACATAAAGAGAAGCGCGCAAGAATAGATCTACGTTCGCAAGATACACGCTAATTCACCGCGAAACAATTCGATTATTTCAAAGAAAACGGTATCGCGAATCTAATATTTAGCGATTGCTGATTAATGTATCATATGGTTACGTAACGTAATTCTAAAAGCCACGAGTATGGTTGTATCGTTTCAACGACGCCGACGGCGCGCTTAAACTCTTAAAAATTACAGTTAACATTCTAAAACGTATAGACGCGTTCAGTGGCGTAACGATTTCCAGGATAGGAATAAATAACGAGTATAATATTCTAATTAAAATTAGGATTAAAGCGGCATAGAAAGTCTACACTATGAACTGATTAATATGCAGAGTGACCTAAGCTTTGCATCTAAAATGTTTCCGTTGATTTTTAGGTACAAAGCTTCGAATCCTCACTCTGTATACATAATTCCATTTTTCACGAAATACTCGAACGTTTCTACCATTTACCAAATAAATAATTTACTAAATTCGTGAATCTACATAAATAAAATCCACGCAGTCGTGGAAGATTCTCAGAATTGTTAAAAAAAAATTCTAGGTCGTCGATTCGCCAATGAACGCGGCAAACTCGCGGTGGAAACGACACAACGATCCCGAATATCAGCTACGCGTATAAATCTTTCTCCTGTCACCGGTTATAATCATCTGGTACACAAAACTTAAAAGACGAACGCGTTTCTTTAAACTAAAAGCTAGACGATGCCAAACATCGTCTCGAAGGTACAGGTTTCTCGCTTCTCTAACACGACGCAGGTATACAACGCGCCACGCTTTGCGCTTTATTTATTCATTTTTTTTTTTATTATTATTATTATTTTGTTATTGTTACACCCTTTCTTTCGTTTTACGTTTTGTACAAGTTAGGGGAGGTTGGGGGAGCTTAAACGGTAAAGGGAGCAAAGAAGAGCTATCGAGGGATTGAAATATATTATTTGGCAGTTCGGCATTTGTCGGATATGAGTCAGACTGTTCGGTGCTTCGAAACCCAGGCGACGATGTCCTCCGACCTCGGCTGAACGCCACCGACCTCGGAGATCAGAGTAACGCACGTGTCGTCGCATTGGAAATGTGACGGCGGTGGATATGATATCACTCGTGAGGAAGAAATATCTTTTTGTCGGAATTGTAAGTTTATTGAAACGAGGTATCATTGATATAGGATATTTTGTCAGTGGACGTGAATTATTCAATAGTGTGCAGGTATCTGGAAGATGTAGGTACCTGAGTCCTAGTATTTTAGTTGTTTAGTTCCTAGTACCTTACCTAGGTACTTATTTTTGAATACGAGATAATTCAGATATATAGAGTTTCTGGAGCACTTAACAATGTCAGGTACCTGGACCTTAATATTGGTTTGAAAATAAAAATCATAAGGTACCTGTATCTCAATACAGATTTGAAAATGACTAATAGAAAGTCGCACACCAAGTTCCCAGAGTACCTAAAAATGTCAGTAACTCGAGCCTTGACTCGACTCAAAAAGCAATCAATGAAAACTAGCAATCCTGAGTATTCCCTTCCATATGAAATGTCTCATACATCCATAACTTCCACGTACCTGGGTGTTTTGTCTCGAATTGCGTTGATATTCCAAAACTTCTTTACTACATAAGATTCCCCCACTATCGCTGATTTCTACTTCTATTCCTGAATCTGTTTATTCCATTTCTGGAACGAACTCATGGAAAAATCTTTCATAATCCTAACTATACATGTTCGAGTACCCGCACACGTCTGTTAAGCGACACACAATTTACAATGCCTTACGAAACGTCTCACTGGGTACAAACCAAGTGAGTAAACTCCACGCACTTAAACTTACGAGACAAAGATATTTTTTCCTGGACGAACGTGTAAATACGTGAACAGTACGTGTATGCTTGTGAGAATACTCTGTATATTATCATTACTGGTCTCTCGCTTTAGTTAACATTCGATCTGTTATTGGCACAAAATTGTACTAGTAATATGGAAATACCTGCGGGACACGATCGCCGATGGAGTTCCACGGCAGGCGTCTGACTACTCATCAACCCTTTCGGTGCTGTAATCGCTGCAGATATTATTAATCGCTCAAGGTCACTTCTGTAGATAACAAATCACTTCATAAATTTATATGTCTGTACAGGGTCCCTCGCAAATTTACATATAAACATTGCTAACGCGCGTAGGTGTATGTAACATTGGCTTTATTTGCAAACTTTTGCAAAGTTTAGTAGAAAAAGAAGGAAAAATTTATTTAAAAAAGACGTAAATATCATATTTGGATCTAGTTTTACAGTTTTAAAAGAATGTCTACTTACATTGGATAGTAAATTATAGAATATGTTGTCCTGTAATAAAATATTATTTTATTCGATAAATATTACTTCAAATTTTTAAACTCAAGTTTCATTTCTTTTCAGTGCCTTATATTTGTGGATACTGAGTCCATGAGTGTTTAGTTAGATCCAAAAACATGAAATTTTCGAGGTATCCTATACTATGTTAAATAACCACTTGTTGTCTCTTAAATACAACATACAGAGACAAAAGAGACAGATGCAATGGTGGGGGCACAATCGCCTAGTGACCTTGAGTGGCTAACATATTCTTCCCAGAGAGTAGGATCTTCGTTTACACTTTGAAATTCATATTCAACGTTCATGCTCTACTCACTGATCGAAAAGGGAACACTGTTAACTATCTGAGATAAACTCTAACGAAACCTTGCACACATATTAATTAGTCCTACCTAGGAATTATGCTGTATATTACTACAACTATGCTGTTTTAAATAAAAAATGTACTTCTTATGGAGGCTTGTAAATTATCAAGGAAAAATTATTCAAAACAAAAGTCTGATTCTCTCTTCATTTGTTAAAGATTCTTCTTATAAATCGAGAATAAAATTTTATTTCAATCATTTACCAATATCTTCTATAGTTTAAGAATTGTATTAATTATATTAACGTAAATATAGTTAAAGACTTATACATAAATGTAAATAAAATGCTTGACTACGCGCTACTCACGCTACAAAGCGTGATTGTTCCTTCAAAATTAAAAAGGAGCGGCAACAAAATATAGCATAATTTTTATCCTGGACAAATGAACATTTATGCAAAGTTTCCTCAAATTGTTTCCAAGTAGCAGTTCCGAATATTCTTCTGCGTGCGTTAATAAACATAGCATTAAAAGGGCCAATCCGATCGCCGCTAGGAGGACACCCGTGAAACCGCATCGACGCAGTAACTATATAATATGTATGTATCATAAATTAACCTACGTCGTAATAGGAATGTACGAGAAAAAACGCCGTTGGGAAAAAAAAGGAGTTTCCCCGGCGAAGCGTTGATCGGTTAAAAAACACCCGCGACAGCGTCGCGGACAACTATTCAGTTTTCAATTATTTAATCGTTACCTACTAGTCGAACATTTAGATCGCTCAGTCTTTTGGTGAATTGCAGTACCTGCAGATATTCGCGACGCGAAACGTGGATGCCTCGTGGTCGGTGATGTTCCAACAACGAATCACGTGGAATCTCATCAGGGGATCGCCGAGAGAAAAGGAACAAATATATTTATTAACACCATTCATCGTTTCAAAGATTTCGATATGATTTCAGACGGATCGTCTGTTGAAGGAGATGGGCAATGTTTTATTTTCGAATAACAGACGACGAATAAAAGATACATATAAAGTTCAATACTTGACCTATAAGCCAACCCTTTATCTTGCATTAAAATATGTTTTTTAAATCTTGAAAAAGAGTTGTTGAATTTTGCCTATACTCAGATTCTGATTTTCATTCAACCAGTTACAGATGAACGTCTATATTTGAACGTCGTTATTCGAAATTTGTATCTAGACGAGAATACTGCCCATCTCCAGATCGCATATTCACGACATGTCGTCGTTACCGATTGTAGCTCGATTAAATCGTTATGATGATCGTGCAGCTGGGTTTCGAATTGATTCGAGCGTTTAGAAAACGAAAGGGAAAAATCAGTAGATCGTCCGTCGGACGTCAGTTGGTAAAAAACAATATAAAAATACAATTATGTGTTCGAAGGACCCTCCGTTCCTTTATATAATAATAATTGTAAGTTCGCAGACTTTTACGTTGACTATTGGATGACAAAGATTCTTTCTCTTCTCTTCTTCCCGGTTCTCTCTCAGGCAATCTGCATTTTCATTTCTATCGTTCCTTCGTGCTCGCTCTCTAACCACGAAATCTACCTCCTCGTGATACGCCTAAACACTTCGTCGAGGATACAATCCCCCTTATCATAATGTTATCGATTTAACGTCCTTGGGGCGAGAACATAAGCCGCCCAAAAAAAACAAACAAGCTTCGCAGAGAGACATACCATACGAAAATTCTCGCATTCCCGACTACCAGAGATGGGCGAAATTTCATTCGTATAACAGATAACGAATAAAGAACGCTGTACAGCAATCTCCACGCAACGTTTATTCGATCGAACGGTTACACGACTAAATTTCTATTCGCTCAACGTGAACTATATTTAAATTTTACACTTTGGAATTTATCTTTCTTTTTTTTTTTTAATATTATTATTATTATTTTATGGAACAAACGATGCGTAAAAATCTCCTTATTTTTTATTCGTTATTCAACACTCGCGTCTCGATAAGCTTTTTGTCCACCTCTGCCAAACTAGCTCGTCACACGTACGCAACTCCGTCGACTAACGACTGCTATTCCTCACGCGAGACCGCAACACTCGAGAATGCGTGCCTTGTCGACTAGCGTTCACCACCGTTTATTTTCAGCAAATTGTTATTATTCGGGAAGATACGTGTTCAAATGTAAACATTATACGTAATTCTGTTTTTAGTTCGAGATGGTATTCGTTGAACAGCTTGTCAAGGTCATATAGTCATATAATGATATCGTATATTATATAATGATCGTGTAATTACATATGTAACATTACACATATCGTTATATTACATTATATTATGTATAATGATTATACAGTTACATATATCATTATATCATATTATATATAATACTAATACGATGACGTTAAATGTACGTATACAAGCAATAGCGATCCTATTAATATTAATTGGCAAACTTAAGATAAGTCATTGGCTCGTAAGACTGAAGTTCAAATATTGGTACGACTATCATGATATAACGCGATTCTCGAGAATGTATAATTTGTTTGTATTATACAAGGAAAATTCTCGTTGTATAGTGTCTTAAGAATGTATTCTGAGTTAGTGAATCATTTTATACCAAACAAACCGTGTTATTTAGTGATGTTAGTTCGATTTTTCTTTTAATAAGTGTGCCTCAAACCGCGTCATACAGACGCCTAACGTATTAATAATGTTTCTATGGATGTTTATACATCTGTATCTTTTATGAGCCTTCTCGAATTTGTTATTTTCTTGCACCCCGTGTTATATCATGTCCAATTTTGTATTCTCTGTAATTCATATTAATTTTTCCAAGATATGACTTACTAAGCCTCCACCTGTAGGTGACCATGGCGTATAAAAAACATTTACATTTAAACACATCTCTCCCCGAACAACAATTTGCTTAAATAACCAAACAGAATTATCCATTTTTTATCAAATAAAAACGTATAAAGTATTAATTACGGGAATACCATAAAAAAAAAAAAGGTTGAGAATGCTCACGAGAAGCACGCATTCGTAATCAAAACTCACCCGTTATCAGCATTCCATCTCTCCTCGCATCTTCCTTCTCATCCGTGAATCCGTGAAAAAATCCCCGAAAATATAGTTTCTCCAATGTTTCTTCTTCCCCGTCGATTCGTTTTCGTCTCGAGTTATTTTTTTTTTCTTTAGTTTCTTCTTAAATCTTTTTTTTACACAGTCTCGCTATATCGTTCAGTCGCAAGTTCAGTCTGTCTTGTCTCACTCTCTTCCACGTTTCACGCAATCAATCTATCTCTCTCTATCACGCGATACACCGTATACATTCATTCTTGAGCTTAGCACCCTTCAATTTCAGCCTTCCTGTGTTACAAAGGAAACACGCTTCGAAAAGTCCCGCGTTATCATGACGCACCGCCTTTCAACACGCGCATTTACGATACGCAAAAATATTTTGTCTTGAGCAAAACATCTGGGTATGTCTACAGACTAACAATATGTATACATTAGACGTGACGCGGTTCGTTTAAAAAATCAAGCCCGGAAGTCGCGGAGTAAACTTCGTTGTTGTAAAAACCTCGAGTAGAAACTTAGCGTCCGGAAAGGTGATACGTGTGAAAATTGCGCTTTCACGGGGGTCGAAAAGCAACGGTTGCATTCATTTATTTTTTTTCTTTTTCGTTTTCTTTTCTTCTTTTTTTTTTAGAAAAAAAAAGTTCAGGTCAGCGTTCGTACGATCTTGGTACCTTTCGAACAAAAGCCACGTGTGTCTGTGTTCTTCACTGTCCTCGGCCACTTACGTACTCGGTAACCACAATTGCTCGGTTTCTCTCTATCTACCCTGTATGTTTACAGAATCGACGAACTCGATCCTGCAGTCGCGAAAGAACGAGAAACAAAGTTATGCATTTCTCTTGTAACACGGTCTACGGTATATACTCCCAACAAAAGTTGAATAAAAAGGTCCAGTCTCTGCGCGCACCGGTAGCGACGAATCTACATTGACGAAAATGTAGAAAAAAGAAAGAAGAGGAGAATACGTTACAGTAAAAAACCCTGACGTGGAGGCCATCCTTGTGGATCGATCAGAGAGATCATATAGACAGAGTAGAGTCATTGGAGCCTAAGTGGAGGTAGTGCGTAGAAAGAGAGAACAAATGGAGAAAGTATCTCTGTTTCTATGTTTTGATGGGCATCAGAATTTTAAGACTTGATGAGCGAACTCACATTTCTCGACATTTCTTCTCAATTCGTATTCTCTCCCACTAAAGTTTCTTTAGCTGTTATAGCCAATCGCGAGCTAGGCACCCTCAACAAATAAATGAACAGGAACACCAAAGTTTCTTAACCCTTTGTTGTCCTATGTCGAGTGAGACTCGACAGAACTGTCCTGAAATCATAAAATTTGGACTGCTAAGGATTAATGAGCACGCGTTATTAGAGAAGAACAGGCGTGTGCTCTCTTTTTCTCTTATTCGCTTTTTCCACTGACTTTTCTTCTCTATATAATCTCTCTTGAATTGATCCAAAGGTGTACGAAATCAAAATGTCGCGGGGCGGAGAGCGAATCCCCTGGAGCGTCGATCGATTCGTTCGTTTCGCCAATTTTACGTATAATCGTGATTAATGGAATGGAAACCTCCTCTGGTAAACCTCTTAAAGAATACAAATCAGTTCAGTTAATCGAATCGGTTTGGCCGATAACGAATATACATAATTATACGTGTGTATATATTAATATACAAATTTATCGTTAATCGTTAATATTACTCAATAAACGTCGCTATATAATAAATTTATATACTTCATTACCTTATCGTTTACTATCAATAAATATACAGCAGTAGTGTGACGCGTGACCAGGCGTGGACCGTTCGATTAACCGAACGCGTACGCGCGCGCTCATTCCCGGTTAGGATCGATCGATCGATCGAGCAACCAGAAGTTCAATGTTCCATTTGAAAGATCCCCAAACGGAGATGGGCAAAATTTCTTGAGAATAATACATGTTTAAGACATTCATTCGATTGAATAGGTCCACTGTGATTTTTGTTTGTTCAATGTGTGATATATGGGGTGAATCTTTCAAACTTTGTACCTAAAATATCTTCGTTACTTTTAATGATACGGAGTTATGTTACAAGAGGACAATGTCTGGTTTAGAGAGAGATAGACAAATTATTCCAGTGTATTTTCATTGTTGTAATAATAAAAAGATAAATTCAAACAGGTATAATATATAGGTATAACATACCTGAGGATGGCCTTCTAAGAAATTATTCTTAAAAAATTTATAAATGTACAAAAATGTTTTGTCTCTAGCAAAGATTCACTAAATGTAAATGTCAGAGTCTTCTAAACCAAACATTTTCCACTTCGACACATCTTCCGATCATTAAAAGCAGTAGAGACATTTCATGTACAAATTGTGAAGTCTGTTCAACTAGTAGCGAACAATAAATTATTCATATGTCCTTCATTATTCGACATCCTTAAAAGAATTTCGCCCATCTCCGATCTCCGCCGACCCTGTTCGTATATCCCGTCAGTCATTGCTCGTCCAAACGTTGTGAAACAAAAATTCTCATCGAGTACACCGACAACACGACCTCACAGAACAATTCCACGATCTCGTAAAGGGTTTGATACACAAAATTAGGGCACGACTCGACGAAATCAACGCGATTAAAGGAACGTCGTCTCGATTTCTCGACCAGTCTTTCGTTAGGCTCTCTGCTTCGCTATAGAATTCCCGTTTCGTACCAGTTTCCCATTTTCATTATTTTCTGATTCTCTATCGTTCTATATATATACCTCTACTTCTCGCGGGTGCGCGATAACACGACACTTGAACAGTTTTATTGCGATAAGTGTTACGGCACGAGTGTCCACGTGTGTTTTTCGGGCACTATAATTCTCTTCGTCGTGTTCGGCGACCAGTCGAACGGACTGGTGCGTTCCGATAACGTCTTTATTTTTACTTCAAGTCTTCCATCGCGCCGTAATTGGCGAGAGACTTTTTAATCCTAAGGGCGGTTAGCCTAGCTGCCGCGTTGTGGTACCAACACTCCTTCATCACCTTCGACATCACCTGCAATGCCTGCAACAGACAAACAATGTTGTTTAGTAGACGAAGCTACGTGGTGTGCAGTGAAAAAGGATAGCGTTTATTAAGTGTCAGCGTAGGATTTCGTCAAGGTTTGCATGGAGTTTCAGAAACTAATTTGTATCACAACTTCGAGTGTACTTTCCATCCCTTGAACCTGAATATAAGCTAGTAAAAGATAACTCAAATATAACACTTCTTAATCATTTTTCTTTAGATAAAATTTCATTTGAAATTTGAGTGTTATAGTTGACGATGTACCTTATAAATATGCTTCGGTTAGGCCTGTAAATGTCTGATAACTCACCCCTAACATTTTCTAGGGCTTTCTTTAAGCAAAATTTCATAATAATAAGAGAGCTACAATTCTTGATGTCCCTTATAAACATGAGTGGGGTCAGGTCTGGATTAGGTCTGGGTTACTCATTTATTTAGGAATCACGTTACCCTAGTTAACTGGGATGCGACAGTTGACACGTTAATCGTCACATTTCTCCTCTGACATTTCATAAAACACTCACAATAAACAATCTCTACCACTTGTAAACTTCTTAACAGCTACTTACTACAAAGAAACTAATAAACTATTGAAGAAATGTCAAGGACAGCCCTAGACATGGAAAACTAATGCAACGATGAACGTGTCGAGCGATCAGCGATCGATCAGTCGCGATCAAAGGGTTGTTTACACGTACATCGATCGACTGCCACCGATTCGGTATCGACGGCCTCTGTTTGTCGGTGCACACAACTTTGCGCATCTCCTCGATCGTTGGATCAGAAGGCACCAAGTCGTAAAACGGTAACTGATATTCGTCGTGGATCCCGCCGACGTTGCATCGCCTGGCGATCTCCCAGAGGATCAGCCCGAGAGCGTACACGTCAGCCCTCTTGAAGGAATCAAAGTGGTTCATGTTTATCGTCTCTTCGAGAACCTGAAAGCAGAACCCACCATTCTCAGGAGCCACCTCTCCAGCTGGCAACTTTCTCCGAAGACGAGCATGTTCATCCATGCTCCGAAATCGAACGTTAACCCTAGAAAGACCCCATGGGATGTTATGTTGAAGACCAAGGGAAGCTTGTCTACGTTTTTTATATTTCTAACTGGAACATTATTTACAAAAGTTACTATTTTAAGGTCAACGCTAAGTTCAACTGTTAAGATATAGATATTGTGAATAGAAAATATTATATTAATTATTTGCACATCAACGTTTGTAATTATTTCATGGTCTTCTTCAGGTATACAGTAATCTAAGTCAAGCCATCTTATTCATTAACAATTATTAGTAGAATTTGGACAAAAACGTCTTTGATAATCTAACGGATTTCCTCAAACTCTTTCTAGTTTGTTATTTTGTTTGAATAAGATAATATGTAACTTCTACGTACATGTTTAGAAAAGTAACAATTTCTTATCGGGTTTCGTTCAGCTTTGCTCTCGTGACCTACAAGGAATTCTTACTTTCTCAAATGCATTAGTTAGAGTTTCATATTATCGAGTAAATAATTACTGCGTATTAATTAAAATACGCGGGGTTCAGAAAGTTCAAAAGTTCTGGGAAGTTATGTTATCAGCTTACGTAACCGTTGGTACTCAGCCGCCTTTTATCTTTTTTGTTTATTAGTTTTCTTACTAAACCTAAGCATCTTACGTTCTTAAACATTTAGAGAAGTGTTGCTTTGGGTAATTTCTCTATTCATTAATATATACAGCACGATTTATTAATTTTGTGGGCTCCTTTTAAAACGATACAATTTTCGAATATGACAAAAGAAGTATGTTTTATTCCTTTATTAAGATAGTTTTGTAACTTGGCCTCACTTGGTCTTTCTAGGGTTGATGGATTTATGCATTCCTGCATTATGCACGAATCCATAGAATTATTAATAGACCTCTTTCATTTAAAAATCTATTCTTGACTCAAAATAAATGAATACCCCTCAAGTTGTTTATTGTAGCTCTGTTTCGCTCGATCTTTCTAGGGTTGATGGTATTTATGCAATTGTTGATAGTCATTCTTCATATAACTTACCTCAGGTGCCATGTATCGCTTGGTTCCCACTCGGTTGTTGAGCTGGATATCGACAGTGTCCGTTATCACGTCGTGTCTGACGGCCAGTCCAAGGTCACCAATGGCACACGTACCATTGGTCTTCACGAGGATGTTCTTCGACTTGAGATCCCTGTGAGCGATCGCTGGCTTCCCTTGCGTGCCGACGATCTCCATGTGAAGATGCGCCAGTCCAGTGGCGATGGACAACGCCATTCTGATCATGCCGTTCGTGTCCACGGTAGATCTGTTCAGATAATCGAACAACGAACCCTTCTCGAAGTAATCCGTGATCAGCCATAATTGAGTCCAGGTGCCGTTGTCTGAGAACAAAATTAAATCGAACACGGTTAGCTGGTGAGCACAACCCTTGATCGAGGGTGGAATTTTATTGTATTTTAGCTCTTCGAGACACGTGATTCAGAAGAAAAAGAGAAATCGAAGAACGAAAAATAAAACTAAATAGGAGAACAATGTCCACAACTTAGTGATGTGTTTTTACTTGTATTTTACAAATTTCTGCTTGAATTCATTTCATATTCCGTGGAAGTTCGTGGTACTGTTAGATGAATGAAAAATTTTTAATGGAATATTAAAGCTAAGCAAAAGGTGGGGCAGTTTTTAATTTGTGACACCCCAAAGAGTTAAGGTGGGACTGTTTTATTTTGACCAGTTTCAAGGCAATTTTCATCATTTTTTTGCAGCCAAAGTATTTTCAAATATTTGTATATTTCAAAAACCTCTAGCAATACAAATATAAAAAATAATCTACTTTTTGGCCCAAAAGAGCACCCCTTGGAGTAATTGGAGATGGCATCAAGGGATTACATACCTTTGTTATCGGCAGCGATGAATCCGAGGATATTGTCGTGCCTCAGCATCACCGTCTGATAAATTTCGGCCTCCCTGAACCAAGACCTCTCCTCGCGGGAGCTGAAGATCTTCACTGCGACGTTCTCACCCCTCCAACGGCCACGCCAGACCTCGCCGAAGCGACCCTTACCGATCGTCTCCACGAGTTGTATCTGGCGTGCTATGCTCCGCTGTACCAGGAGCGGCAGGCCTACTTGGGAGAGGATGGGGATTGAAGAACAAGAAATTCAGTATGGTTGCAGATACACGGCTCGTGTGAGCGAAATTTACGCTCCGCATTTCAATATTATAATAATGTTTTGTTGTCTAAATATTAAATGATCTTGGAGATTTCTTTTCACAAGAGAGAAATGATGTAATTTTTGTTTAACTAGTAAAATATTTTAGATATCATTTAAAGTACATTTCTATAACAGGGAGAAAAGATTCTTGTCGCTCAAGGTCACACTTTCCTCCACCATGAATCAAGACACCTCCCTCTTTATGTCAGACCAGTTGAAACTCCCCAACTTCGTTAATACGAGGTCTCCATAACTATATATTTATTTTGATGATATAATTAAAATTGTAAAAGTTTTGTTCCGGGAACTCTTTGAATAAATACATAATAAATGACAAAAATTATATATGAAGAATGAAGCAAACTATTAGTGTAGCTGCAATCTATTTTTAATCGTTCAATATATACTATATTTTATAATCTTGTGATCTCTATGCGAATCTCTATGTTAAATACGAATTTCATGAACGCCTCGAACAATAATAAACGGGAACCAAATGATGAAATATCGAGGGTTAAATCTGTCACGACCTTGAACGGACATTTGATTATCGCTGTAGTATCATTGGACGTCGACAATCTATTCCAGACCTGTCCACGAGTTGAGCCCCTAAAGTCGTTTTCTTCCCCCATCGCTCATCCTCACCAAAAAACAGTAGAGTTGCGGAGTTCTGCGAGAGTAATCATATTGGCCACGTATTTATCACGTGTATTAACGCTACCTTAGCTACAGTTTTTCTACACTGAAAACAAAAACTATAGAAAAAACGATTTAACTCTAGAAGCTGACTCTGGACAGGAATGGTATAGACTATCTATAATATTTGTTCGAGTTTAATCATTCTCAACACTAATTCTTTTATTTTAACTTCCCAAATCTTTATTTAATTTTAAGTTTTTTTATTTCTTCTCTTTCCTTTACTTCATAATTGAAAAACCCTTTATTTCGCGCGGCAGTCAACGTGTTAACACTGCATACGTTATTATAACACTTGAATAGAAGAAATTAGGCCAAAATCTTGTCTACTTTTGATTCATGGCCGACCAAGTGACTTCGAGCGACAATCTGGCCTCAATCGAACTTAAACATTTAACCCTTTCAGATCTGGCGTCCACAATCGGGGACACAAAATTTAAAGATTACCGACACTATCGTTTAGGACGGATGTCCTTATTTGTGCACACGAAAAAAGACCAATTTTCCTCTAAAACTACACTATTAGGATTTTTTTCATTTTCTCCACGCTAATTTTAGTCCAAGTTAACTCAAAAAATCAAATTACATTAGTACGAGAAAAAGTAATAGTTCAAGTCTGAAAGGGTTAAAAATAAAAAAAAAGCCACGCGTTACCACGTAGATTGCAAAACTTTTATTTGACCTACCTGAGCCACTGCCACTTGTCGTCATCTCCAGCATGTCCTTGATGGTGACACCACCCAGGATGGGTCGATCGGGCGCCTCGAGCGAGTCGTCAGGGAAATGGCCCCCAGGCCTCGTCTTGGTCATGTGTATATGATAAATGATCATAACAACCACGCAGATCGCACATATCGGTATCGCTATCGTCAGGGCCATTTTCCAAGTGACCCACGTTGCGTCATCGCCACCCGGCGACACTTTTGGCAACACATCTCCGATTATGGTTTGATCACTCCACCGAGCGTCGCGTGGCGTGAAATTGCTCGGAGAAACGCGGTTATACCGTTCGCGGGACTTTGCAAGCTCCTTTTATAAATTTACTTAGTCCTTTGAATGTTTAAGTACCGACGATGAGAACAGATGCAGTCGGGAAGTGATAATTAGAGAGATGGAGATGTCAGACAGATTGCATCCACATGAAATATTTCATCTTCATAAAATATTTCGATCGGATCCTATCATTGCCAGTCTGCCATCGCTATTTCTCTGCTTACCAACCAGCTGCAATTACAGTCATCCCTTCGCATCAACTCCACTTCTAAGTCATCAGTCATTTACATTTCAAATTCAATGAAAAATTCTATGTAATCGAAATTGCACAGTTTCTGGCTAGCGACAGCCCAACGTTGATAACCAGAAATCCCAGGACTTTGGATTCTTCGTGAATTCTTGCATAGACTCCATCGAAGGTAACGCGTTTCCCCGCGTAAGAAAGGAAAAAAGCAGCGAAGCCAATCTCGAAAGGGAGATCAAGGGAAGGAAGGCGCGACGCCGAACAACACAAATAGATGCAACATACGGAAACACCATTACGAAACATGCCTAGGCAAGAAACGTACCAGAAGCATGCGTTACACCAACAGCAGCGGTACAAACTCGATAGATGCATGCAGCTTGCGATTAGATATGAGGAGAAGTCAATGGGGACGGGGATGGGGGACAAACTCTTTTTTTCTCAAATTGTGACAAATACTTCGGGCGTACCGAGTAACCCGACAATCTTCTCATACTTTCCAGGTCGATAGATGCGTTCACTGTCCCTGGAAGCGGAAATTAGCTTGTCCTGGAAAGTCATAAGCCTCTTGATCCTAAGCTGTCTTGACCCAAAGTTTTCAGAACAGTGAACGTGAACGATACTGAACGTGTTGAAGGGGTACACACATATACATTTTTTTTTTTTTTTACAAGGTTAAAATGCATATTTTGATTCGAAACAAGGCGCAATTTTTAAGTACAATTCATAAATATTCGTACCTACTATCTCTATTGAAGAAATTTGTTTAAATTAAATGGTAAGTTTGATGTTTCCAAGTGTATGTTTATATAAATATGTATATGTATTAGCTTATTCATATACATATTTATAACGAAAAAAATTCATTTGGTAAGATCAAAACTATTTAATTTAGTCAAACTTCTTCAATAGACATAGAGGGTACGAATATTTATGGGATTGACTGTATATGTATGTATCAAATTCAATAAGTACAGAATATACAGTGTACTGTAAAGTGTGTATTTAAATCTTGAAAGAAAATTTTTGAGATTGCATGTACCCCTCAAGGATGCAGAAAGAAATCGTTGCGAAGAAAGCACTCTGGGGGTTGTAAACGTACAAGAGCATACTTGGATGATTCACCTCCTCCGCATCACAACTGATCGTCGAAAATGACAAACCACCTTTACCTGTCACTGGTTAGTGCATGTAACAACGATGATGCAAGCTGTGGCGTGAGTCATCGTGCGGATAGAACGCTTCTCTCGTGATCTCTGCGGATCGAAACATCATCATCGTGTTGCGCGTTCGCAGCTCGACTTACCTGAGCCTTCGTCGCGTGTGGCGAAGATGAATTCCTTTGGGAAAACGCGGATGCTGTTAATCGGGTTATTCGTCGATAAAACCACACAAAAACGTTAACGAGAACGGTGTTAAATTTTGAGGAGTTCCGTGGTTTCGAGTCGCGATTGAAAGTACTTTTGATTCTATCGATTCTGTTCGTAGGCTGATGAGAAATTGAGAGGTAGAGTTGGGCGTTATTCGAATACGAATAGATTATTTGGGTAGTTATTCAGATAAAGATTCGATTATCTGGATAATTAATAATCGTTAGTTGTGTATTTGATTTGAAGAACTTTTGAATGACACGTTATTCGTTATTCGATTATTTTTCCCTTCGAATAAAACGTTATATAAGTAAAAAAAGAATCCTTATGCACGTGTTTGTGGCGAAGATGTGCGTGTAGGAACTTTTTCCTATGTGTGTACTCTCATGCTTACCCTATTTTTATGAGTAATATGTGTTTATTGACTGGTGTGTGGTTCTTCTCGCATTTTTATGCAAACTTTATGCGATATCTGTTTGCATATATTATGATTTTTAGTGCCATTTATATAACACATTCCATATTTTGATATCACAAACAATATCAAACATACTTGTAAAATCAACATTTACTCGCGCCCTTTTATTATTCCAATTAAAATATACTCAAACAACAAAAACGAACAACATTTCACTCTCAAGTCAAAGAATAACTTATTACCCAAATAAAACTTCCCCAAAATAAAATTTCCATACAGACAAAGCTTTATTCGTGCACCACGAGTAAATCTTTGTCGATACAAGTTATTCGTGATCCGAATACAAAAATTCCCAACTCTGAAACGGAATGCAATCGATGTTATACTTTGTTCGAATTTTCATTTTCAATTTTTCTTCCATTGAATCGAAGAGATTCGGAAGATTGCTGACCCGCTGGACTTTGTCGGAAAGTATTCGTAGAAGAGAATCGATCACGGGACTCGCGTTCGCACGAGAACCATCCGTCTTTTACGATCAGGCACCAAATTGATTCCCAACGGAGGAATTCGATGAGATGACGAATAACGGTGAGGAGGCAGACAAAGTCACAGGCGAATGATTGCACGTCGATGAAAAGACCAATAAAAATTGGGAAGAATTTTAGGGGCTGGATACCTCGCTGACGCGCGATGTTAGTGTATCAAGTCCCGATATGTTTCATCGGCTGTGCGCCATCATGCAATCTCCGAGCCCTGAACGAAGCGAGCAATTTCGCTCGTGAACGGTGGATTCATCACGTGAATATCGAGCGCTTTTATATTTTACAGCAGCGATACGAAAAATTGCCGAGGGTTTCACTTTATTCCAAAATAACCGTTTCCATTTATGTACAGTCAGTCCCATAACTATTCGTTCCTTTCTATATTTATTTAAAACACATTGTCTAAATTAAATGGAATGTTTGATGTTTCCAGATAAAAGATCATGAATAATCTTTACGCATGTATATATAATGAAAAATTGATTCGGCAACAGTAAACTTGTCATTCGATTCCGATTTTCTTCAATAAACATGAGTATGAGATTATTCATGTATATATTTGTAACGAACAAAATTATTTGGAAACATCAAACCTATCATTTAGTTCAGACAAATTTCTTCAATAATAGAGTGTAGGAGTACTTGTGGGACTGACTGTATATAAATCATCGTTCTGTTCCTCGAAATATATTAATAACTTATAACAACTGCTTCGTTTGTAACTGTTAAGAGTGATTTTATGAGTCTATTTTGTTATGCAAAGTGATTCGTAATTGTGTGTATACTTCAAGAGGTGGTGAATCTGGACCACAGAAGGAGGAAGGAAATCCTGTTAATTGCTCAGAGTTTATTCTTTGTATTATAGAGACTCGAGGAAACCTATTTCCTTCAATATTTAACGAAATGGGTTTCAGAATTTGTTTGCTCCATGTATTATAAATTGTATTAGACATTCCTATTTATTACTGCATGTGTCTTTGATATTAAATATCAATTCTTCAAAGTAAATAATTTAGACATTACTAAAAATTAAAATTTATGTATATTGTAATTGAGTAAAATACACTAAAATATTGACATGTAATTACGATCATTTTTTAGAGACTTCTAGCGACTAAACTTCAACTTTCAACATTCTAAATACTGTTAACCTCTTAACAATTTTATTCGCAGTTCTGGCATTGTTAATTTAAGTAGTTGAACCGATCAAAATATATTCTACGTTCGACATGTACTACAGGCTACATTCAACGAATTACTCGATCGATAGCATCGCTGTGAGCTGTACAACGAGCTTGAAGAGGGCCTCCATTTTCAGAAACAAAGGAGCGTAACGCCACAGCTTATCGCGTTAATTCGATCCCGCAATTCCTGAAGATTACATACCACAAGTGGTGGGAAACCGCTGTTCTCTTGCCTCGAACGATTCGAAATTCAATCAGTGTTAATTGTAAGTTTTACCATTTGTATACTATTTACTCTGCCTATCCAAACAGTGCAAAGGAAAATTAAACATTTCAAGATGGTGCTAAAAGTCCTAAACGTTTCAATTCGAGTTGGAATCCATTTTAATTTATTTGACAATCTATCAAATTGAAAACAATTTTTGGTCGTGAATTATAGTAAAATGAACCGAGAACAGAATCCAACAAAGAATCAGTAGTTCTAACTGAATTTTTTAAAGAAAATTGCATTAAACGTATATCTTGCTTGCATTTAGTGTAGGTATGAGACTAATGCAAAAATATCAAAACGAATTGCTTAAATATTTAATTTTTTTATATCATTATTATACATTATGTTATCAATGAAAGGTGTTATTATTAAAACTACCCCAATTATAGTCCACGTCAAAGATTGTTTGAAAAAATAAAAAAATCTTTAAACATGTTGAATATAATGCTAATTAATACTGTGAATTTATAGCACACGTTCGGAACAAAATTCATAAATGAACATATGACACTATGTAAATGAATACACGGAGCCATAGAGGGTTAAATATCTGCACTGCCTCTGCGTCGTTTTTAATCGATCGTAGACCCGTGCGCTCTATTGCGTGTCGGAAAATATCGCGAGAAAAACATGTAAGCAACGTTATTAACGTACGCGAAACAAATCGTAGCAGCGAAAGCACGCATCAATAACTAGCCGCCTCTCCCACGGATTTAGAGGAGCCCCTATAATCGATGGATACCGCTTTCGATACGTCCCATCATCCCTCCGTCAATACCCGGCGAATACGCCTCGTTACTCTGTACAACGTCGCGCTGTCGTCCATTTTATTCGCGCTGTCGTCACTCTTGCATTCAGTATGTTCGCTTTCATGCTTCTATTATGTTTATGCGTCAATGTTTACCAACGACGAACAACCCATCGACGCAATTCCGTCCGTTTTGGAACGTTGGATAGAAACCAGTCGCCCCCTGGCCAAACGATACTCAAAAACAAACGTGCTGTTACGAACACGCTCAGTTTGTTCTATGGAGTGGTGTATGAATTAGGCGTTGTTAGAAAACTTTGTTGGAAATGTCAACTTGTACGCGAATATTTGAATTACATGAATTTTTCAGCCTTTTTTATTATATTTGTTCAAGATTCCGTAAGTGTGACATTCTTTTTCCGTTTATTATTAATATTTTGGAGTACGTGATTAATGTTGTAGGCTTGAGGGTTCTGTTTGTGCTTGAATTGCAATTCACACATTTTTGTAAGACGTAATTCGAAATGTCAACTTATTATTCTTCCCGGCCAAAAAATGTTTCCATCTCTGACTCTGTATCTTTTCCAAATTCTAGCAAACATTTATCTACAACCTCCTACGAGATCATTGACACAAATCCTATCCCTTAAAAATGTTACGAATTTTTAATAACAAAAAGAAACACCATTTATGGAAATACTTTAATGTCCGTGCGATAAACAGATGCACAGTCGACTCGGGAATCTGAATCGCGTCGAGTAAAGCAACACGCGATTTCCGTCGCGATCGCGAATCGCTTCAAACACACTTTCTAATCTGCCTGGAAAGTAACACGAGCGTAAATATGCCAGATACGAGCTGGGATCATTCTCCGTTCGCCGCACGAAATTCGCTGTGTCGCGTCATCAAGGAACCAAACGAATGCGTCTCGACGAACGCGAAATTCAACCACGAGCTTATCGCACCTGACAAGAAGCAAGACGATCTTTTATTTTTCTTATTCGAAATTCTTGTCCAGGCGTGAACATTAGCACCCTCGTTTAACCAGTAATCAAAAACGTGTGTGCATGCATTTATCGAAAATAATATTTGATCCTCTTTATTATCGGTAACAAATAAGAAATTACCTTTCATTCGTTACTCAAAATTCTTATCTAGTTGAAAATTTTGTACCCCCCGGACTAAATAGCCACTGAATCACCTACCAAACGTGTCGTTATCGTGTACGTATGTTTCCGTGTATAGTGGAACGCCGAGTGAACGGCAGGCATCTCGACTTTATCGAAAGTCTTCGAATTGCGTTGGAGTAGAATGCGATTACCGAGTGCAAGAGTATAAATTCGTTATTATCTTATCCGTGAGAGGCTTACAAGGCATATATTATCTCCGTGGACGGCCTGTCCTGTCCCTTACTCTGCATACCGATGCAGATGATACACAATCCCCTGGTCTGATTGTGACATCACGAAAATTACGTTCACCGAGCGCGAAATCGTCGAGACTTAACGCTTTACCTGCGGGAGTCACGTGCGCGTGACTCCAGTGGCCAATCATTATCAGCTTGTTTTACATTGTGTTTTATTACAAATCTTGTATCTATATAATAGTGAAACAAAAATATACAGGGTGGGGCAGTAACTATTAGCACCTCAGATATCTTCGAAACTTTAAGATTCACAGAAATATTTGCTGAAATAAAATTGCACAGTACGAAGGGCGCTATTCGGTGGCGATAATAGTTTTTTTTGCAGGTGGAGGTACTTCGGACATTTGAAGGTCACATCCATTTTTTTAAAATGGATCTTAAAACGAGTTCAACGATCTATTACACAAGGTCGTTGAAGGTCATAGAAAGTAGAGAAAGGCGATAATACTTACGGTTTTGGTAGTAAATGAAACATGTTTATATGTAGTAGGTGTTCGAAATGATGACCATCACTGTCAATGCACCGTTGGATTCTAGACGCAATAAGCGAACTACTTAGAGTTTCGAAGATATCTGAGGTGCTAATAGTTACTGCCCTACCCTGTATATATGATAAAACTATAACGGTAAAACATTATATAACTTTCAATATTAAAAAAAAAAAAAAAACGTTTCTAACGAAATTTATTCAATTTTATACGAGCTATCCAATTAACGAAAAATAAACACCACCCTCTTCTTAAACAAATTTAACAGACACAATACTAAAAATATAACGACATGAATTTTTAACATATCATTTTCTCTCCTAACAATTACTCCAAAAACATTTGTTTCGCGCTAAAAGATTCATCTTCCCGTTCCCTTTAACTCTGAAATAAACGAAGATATCTCCATTAATTTTCGAGAAAACAGCTTGTAACACTTTGTACGTGCCAACGTGTATATTTACAAGCAAATTGCACAATACATTTGCGAAAGACGAAGCTATCGTAATGTAAACAAAAGGCGTCATCGAGTTATGCAATAGAACAGCGGCATCGCACAATGGCAGTATTAAATATCGAATTTCAGGCGTGAAAGAGTATGTTACGCAAATAACGAATCACGTCACATTGTCGCGATTTGTCAGCTCGGTATAAGCGAGACGCATGATCACAGACGTGTACAAGGGATCGACAATATGTGTGTGTGTATGTGTGACAGAGATGATCGCCCAGACAAATCACAAAAAGCATCGAAAGTCGATGATCAAAAGCCCGATTTTTCATTTCATTCTCATCGCGATCGTCTTTCCAAGGTCGTTATTAGGTTTCTATTCGTTTAAACTACATATATGGAGATGGAGATCAGAATTTTGTTGGACAGTTGGAAACGTAATTTATTTAAATATTTCAATTTTTTTTTCGTGGGTCCTTATTGAGCGAGGAAAATTGTTGTGCAAGTGATGTGGACAGTTGTCAGACGAAAATGATCAGAAACATTAAATATGGAGAGTATAAAATGTATAAAATAAATGAAAATAGAATTGGCGCACGCTGTAACTGAGTATTTTATTTTATCATTGTGCGATACGAAGTAATTATGAATTTTAATAAACAACGTCGGTTAGGCATTGTTTTATAATCAGATATAAAAATGAATTGACTTTTCACGTGGTATCTGACATTAAAACAATGGTTACGCGTAATCTGCAAATCATGTGTAATAAATGCATAAATTCATAGCGATTTTCATTTATACAAGGTAACAAAATATCACAGTTACAATATTGCTTAATTTATTGTTAACTAAGTTCGATTTCCATACATTTTATCATTTTTATTCTCTTTATATTTTATGTTTACAGTCATTCTCTCACCGGTAA
Organism: Hylaeus anthracinus; assembly: GCF_026225885.1. NCBI lineage: Eukaryota > Metazoa > Arthropoda > Insecta > Hymenoptera > Colletidae > Hylaeus > Hylaeus anthracinus. The sequence goes on from NW_026534347.1 coordinate 9,693,075, forward strand.
TTATTACACTTGCATACAATTTTAGTAATTGAAAGAATAAGAAGGCTGAGGCATTAAAATAAATTACATTCGCAAAAGTTCTGAAAATACTAACAAATTTCCTTTTTTGTGTCGAATTCTTCTTAAGAAAAAGTTCCTTGGAAGTGACTACCAACGTACAGCCTAATTGGTTCAAGTGCAATGGATTAAGAATTACTTATCTTTTCCTAAATTGTTCATTGACTCCGATTAGAAATTGAGCTTGAAAGGTTTAAGAACCACTGCTCTCAAATAAATGGTTTCCAACAAGAATTTCAGGATTTTGTTTTTTAAATCATCATTCATCTTTAATTGTAATCATGTACAATATATTCATTTAACCTGATAAATTAATAAAACGTTTAATATAAATTCATTTACAAACAACTACAGATTTTAAGAAACATTATTTATTGGACCATTTTCAAATAAACTGATATATTTAAAAGTATTTTAGACAAATTATTCATTAAAAATATTTGAAGAAAAATTATCTATGAAAGTATTTTTAACACGTTGATCGCCACGTCACCCATATGTGGGTGACAGTGCTTTTCACTGAAAAACGAAAACTATTAATTCTGAAAGTTAAGTGTCAAGAGTATTAGTCTGGCAGTGAACGTGTTAAACGAATTGATTTACTACGAATACTTTATTTTACACTAACTTTGAAGCTGAATAAGTAATCATATCGTATTCGACACATCTCGAATTTTCTTTTTCTTTTAAATCATGTGCCTCAAAGAGATGCAGGTGCTATTCTCATCCAACTGACCCATCGACTCTAAACTCCCACATATATGTTTTACTAAAAACCAAAATCCTGATGTCCCTTTAGGAGAACCATTTACAGTTTCTTCGAACTTGTTCATATTTGAAATTAACCTCGCCATGAAATCTCACATAGATTTTCGGAAATTTCGAAAAGACGACCTTGGAAGGAACCACAGCGTGCACGGAAGCTGTACCTCGTCCGAGGTAATCGGTGATTCGAGAGTACGGCCCACCTCTATCCGCGCGAGGGAGAAAAGAGGGCCTTAGGTCGCGATTGCAGTAGTCGGCGTGGTCGCAGCAGGCGACCACGTACTCCACGTCACCTGGACCGCGTAGCGTGCTATTCGTGCTGCACCAGACCGAGTACTCGGCCGTCGGGAAGAAGCCCGCCTTATCGTAACACCTGAGAACAATTTGCGTCATGTACACCCGGTTCTGGGCAACGTCCAAGCACCCACCTGACGAAACGACCATCGCGATCCCGCCTTTTCATTCGCAGTTTCGGTCGAGAACCCGGCGGGGGGAAAAAGTACAGAGAATCTTAACGGTACCTTGCCGACGGGACGTGGCCATTTTCCTTTTTATCTCGGATCGATAAACGTTTAAGGGAGCCTTCTGGTCCGGGACACCGAAAACGGCCGACCTTTTCGTGGATTCTTTTTACTGGCCCTGTTGATCGGGCCTTTTTCGAACTTGACTCGTCCCTGTGCACGTATTTTAAGGAGATGTGTATTTCTTTTCATGGAGAAGAATTGTTCATTTATTTGGTGGATTGTATGAAGAAGATTATTAGGCGAACCGTTTCAGAACACTGAAAGGAGGAATGGTTTTAGGAATTTTAATTGCTGGAAATGTTGATAATGGTTATTTCAAACTTTGCATATTTATTTGTACTTATCTCAAGAAAATGTGTGTGTGTTTTTTTATCATACAGAAATATTAGTTTATTGAAGAGATGTATGAACAAGAATGGTAGGTAAACTGTATTTCAAGATGCTAAAGAAAGGTGGAATTTTAGGAATTTTTATTCGTGGAAATGTTCATAGCTATATCAAACTTTGCATATTTATTTGTACTTATTTTAAGAATCTGTATGTTTCTTTTTTTTTGCAAAAGTCGTTATATGCCTATGTAAAATATAAAAATAAAATAAATCTAGCATTTTCACAAATTCCAAATCCAGAAGGCTCCCTTAAAAGAGGAACGCGCTTGGGTACGCGTATTGTAAATAAATCACGGCCGCAGCTGGCCGGTGGTTTTTCTTTTTCACTTTGTCGCGTCCGTGATAAATTACTCTTATTACGTGGTTATGAATTCGTAAAGGCACAGGCCGCAGAATAACAGCGGGCGAAATAAGTTTGAGAATTAATCATTAATAACTCGCGATCGGGTTCGGTACTCGCTGTTTCTTTCTCGGGTAATTTGCTGTTAAGGTGCCGTATTATAACGTCGTTATCTCCAGCCCTTCAGGGACGAGGTGTTGCATTAAACTTTCGTTTCTTTCTTATTTTATATATATTTAGAAACGACTGGGAGTTGCGATGACGAATGACCGATCCATTCGGAGTGTCATCTTTAGACATGTGTCGCGTTGTAATTATTCTGTACAGGGTGAGTCGATAAGAATTGTCACAAAGCCTGGAATAAGTCGTTATTTATTCACCTTATACAAAAATCTTTCAAATTAAATTTAATACATAGAGATGTTACTAGAAAAAAATGTTTTGTTTGAAAGGGGATGTACCATGATAAATAAAGAAATTTTGTTAAAATCCTAATTTTCGAGATTTGCTTAAGCCAACATGAACAGGATCAGACCGCTACGAGATATGAGGAAAAAAGGTTTTTTAAGTCTTTAATTTTTATTTTTGAAACTGATATAAGCTGATATTTATTTAAAATTCACACGTCTACGCCGCTTAGAATTTCTAGCAAAAATCGTCCCACAGTCAGAGGGTTAATAAATATACAAGAATCTTTCGTCTCCAGTATGTTCTACTAAAATATAACAATAAAAGTACATAATTTAAAACTAGTCCTACCAATAACTATTCCAACTAATTCTTATTGAGTCACCCTGTATAACGCTGAATAAGAAATTCAAAGTCACAAATGTTGCCTTGTTTCGACGAGCTATTAGTTGCAATATTGAATAACGATGAACTTCGCCCACGTAAACAATTTCACAAAAATTGGTACCAACGATGGAATAACAATGTTCTGTTTACGAATAGATATATTTTCGCTGAGTCGATTGTACGAAATACTGACACTTTGACGCTTTGAACTTGACATTTGTGAAACCGTGGAAATATACAACGCTGACTCTTTGAATTTTTTGACAACTAATCTATTCCGTGAACAACCGTACAACAAGATACCATTAAGCGTAACATGTTTCTGCACCGGTCGAAAGTGAAGATGGTCTCGGTACTTTCGTAGATTTTTACTGTTAATGATAAGTTCTTTAGTCCCTGAAGGGAAACTACGACGGTCACGCGAGTGCCCCGTTCATAACCATGTGGACGTTCATCAAATTTAATTAATAAGTGATATACGCTGTAAATTATTACTGTTAAATTTATTGCTATCAAATTTTATTTCACTCGTGTATTTATTAACGTTTAATGATATTAACTCGTATAAAATGTTTAGAAAATGTTCAATGGAGAAATTAATAGCTTGAACTCCAAGATTAGCAAAAGAAATTTTATCCTACATTCATTAATTAAAAGAAAATTGAATTATTTTTATATAATTGCTGGTGAAACGTTAAATAAACTATTGATCAAATATTTTCTCGAATACAACACAAACTAAGTACAGAAACACAAGTGAATTCATTAATGGATTTTAATATTTTTTGGATTCAATTATTCTAATTGAAATGTCCACATACTTATGAGCAGAACTATACACATATATAAAATTGCTAAGATATATACAGAGTTTCGTAAGCTGTGGACTGGCAGGTAAATATCCCATTATAATCGAGGCTATAACAGTTAACTCGGTCGTGTACCGAGTTGATTGCGTTCCTTTGCTCTCGCGATTCTTTTCTTTTTTCAAGAGAGAAGATCCACGACAGCAAAGGAACTAGAAATATTAAATCGAAAGGGCGTGCAGAAGTAAGAATAATAATAGCTACAGCCGTGAGTACAATCGAAATGTCGGTGCAAGATTAGTTCCTACTCCCTGGTTGAAAATTATCAAGGAACTCCGTGATTAGTGCAGTTTAAGTGCACCGCAGGGTTTACTTTAGAATGACGTTTAGCATTAATAAATAACAGCGAGTCACGATTTACATTATTCGGTAAAATAGACGTGCTGATTATTGTAATTGAGTTCACCAATATTTTTTAGTTGAACATTAATAATAATAATAATATCGAAGTAAGAATTGAATAGCATTCTATGTAATCGCTGACACGATTTCTTATAAAGTTTCAGGTATTACTATCATTCTTCAAACTTCCAGAAAAATCAATCAACTGCATTGAACGTAATAATTGGACTGTGGGTTACGCAATTATAGCAAACGAAATTATAGGTAAATCTGTCATATAATAAAAATGTTTAGAAAAATTCACCAACATCTGAGAAATATTTATGGCTATTATTATTAGAATATACAATGACATTATTAATGTTCTTGTGTGTATAGTATGTAAGGCATACTTTCATTCAAGTATCAATTCTTTTTCTGCATCTATAAAAATGTAAATGTGCATGAACATCCACAGCCCAATAATAACGTAACACCACCATTAAAAAATAACGCATTTAATAGCAAATTTGTCATTCAATGATTCGTTCGGATCTTGCAGCGACACTTGAGATATTTTACGACTATCGACGACTAAAGGAAAGGTTAATACGTGTGATCTAACGGGATTTATATACAGAAGGATTGCATGAGGGAGACTACAACGGGGCTGGACGGGAGCGCATCTAAGTAAGAACTCCTTTTTCGAAAGGAAATTGAAAGAAAATATTTACAAAAGATGTCCTTTTCGCAAGGATCTGTTTACCAACATCACTACTTGTCTACTTTCGTTAGAGAGTGCAGAGAGGAGAGATATGGCAACATGCTACCGGTGCTTTCCAAGTTCACTCGGGAGAACTTCCGGTCCCCGAGCGCTTGTAAGCAAAAAAATAAATACAGGAGGAGAATACCTTGAAGTAACTAGAACCTCCATAGGTGGCAAACATTTTTACACCGTTCCCCGTATTTTAATGATAATCCAACATCATCGCGCCGCTTTATTCTACATTCGCTACTAATTGTTTACCCAAAAAGAAGAAATCACAAAATGCTACAGTTTTTACCCCGTATATTTTACAAACCTTATCGCTTACAAAAAATATTTTAAACAGCGTTAACAAATTCAAGCAGAAAGACATTTATTGTGTATATAGAACCGGCTATGCTGCATGAAAAGAATTTGGGGAAGGATGCGAACAAGAAGGGATGGGGGTGGTACATTTTTAAGGGGTGAAAATGTGAAGATAAAAAGAGAGTATTATCGACCATGTATAAGGGAATGATGATCATTTTTTTATTTTAAAAGTATTTATATTTTTATATTTCATTTTAATTAATTGTTACGAATTTTCGTGTTTCTTTTCAAGGAACTACGCCTAAATCTATTAAACATTTACTGCCTCAATTAATATGAATACTTTGAGTTTTTTTTTTTTTGTTTTTAAGACACTTTTATAAGTTTAATGTCAGTGTCAATAATATTACTAAAAAATGACTGAATAAATGTATAATATAAACTTGTACAGCTTCTGCAATTTTTATTTTTATAAATACGACGTTTTCTTAAGAACAGTACCGTAAACATCAAGAGTTAGGTGTACAACAAATAATAATAAATAAATTTGACCCGATGCGATGTTTTACGCAGTGTATCGAAGTAAGTAAAATAAAAGACCTGTTCAATAAATAAAAATGAAACGGGTATCGATACGAATGCACGTAATTTATGCAAACCTTAAGTATACACCATCGTCCTCATATAAATGGTCGTTAATACGTATCGATAGTATCGCGTTAAACGAGACCTACTAAGGCTGTTCGCATTTACGTCGAGCGAAAGGAAGCCATCGCGTGAAGAATGGTCCAAGTTTCGCGGGACGACAACGAACATCCTCGTAACCCGCGTGTAACGCGAATGGAAGCACAGGAGGTGACAACGGTCGACTATATTGTGCTTTATCGGATACATGGAAACGGGACAGGCGGAACGAGAAAGAGAGAAACGCGGATTCGCATGTAGCGCGTTATGCAGCGCGTCTACATGGCGCAGAGTGGATCGCGGATTCTACACTCTTGGAACTAGCATATGCACGCGAGCGAGCATTATGACATTCCTCGTATTTGTTAATATTGTACATTCAGGACTCGGCCGAGCTTGGAACTTGAAACATTTCCGTTGCTTGTAGCGCGACGAGAAATCGTCTATGGAGACAAATATTTACCTCCAAGGGAGAAAATATTGTGTTTTAGAGGCAAATGTTAACACTTTATGCACCGAGAGGCTATTTGTAAGCATTTTTTTTAATTTCCAGTGTTTAGCTTATGGAATTTATTCATTGTTGTCTAATTTGCGGTGCTCAATTTGGGGAAATTGATAAAGCTTCTTAGTGCATGTGTCGGAATATTTGTGTTTAAAAATATCTGAAATTAACAAAGTCGCTGAGTTGTAGTTTTTTCATATGAATATTGCGTGGCGACCACTCTATCTCAGAGCTGGGTTATCTGAAATTCAAAACACAAGCAGTATTGAATAATATAATAAATTATTTAATTTAGCCTGGATTGTTTTTATACTTAACAAATGGGCGTTCTAAGGATTGTTAGATACAGATTCACACTATTGCAAAAATATTTTTAAAAAACATACTGCTCGATAACACTTACATAATTGAATGTATTATTAAAAAATGCTTGTGTATTGAATTTTAGATAACCCAGCTCCGAGATAGAGTGATCATCGTAAAATACTCATGTAAGAAACGATATCGTCGCAACTGTGTTCATTTAAGATATTTTTAAATACAAAAATTGCAACTCACGCAACGAGAAACGTTCTTTCGAATTATCTACAATGTATTACCAGAAAATTAGCTGTTTGTTCAGACAAAATTGTCATACATGTACCTTTTTTGAACCGTCCTAGATAGGTATTCCTCCTTAATACTTTTGGTATGTTAGTGGGTTGACAAATTTGATTATATATGTAGAATATATTGAATATATTGACCAATTGACCAAATTGACCTTTGGTAACGAAAATACATCATTCCGATGAAAAAATAAAAAGATGTGACTTTTAAATTCAAAAATAAATGACCTCGAGAAAGAATCTTCTTGGTCGCAATATCTTCCCCTTCAAAACAAATATTTTTGCCCATAGAAACTCCCTCGTATCATTAAAAGCAATGGAAGTATTCCAAGCTCCAATCTTTGCTGACTTACCCTATATACAGGGTGAGTTGCGAAAAGTAGGTCGCTTACACATCTCTTTTAGGATTGAATATATGAGACATGGCCAGAAAAAAAATTTTATTGTATCACATTTCTCCTCTTAAACAATTCAAATTTTCTTTTAACATTTTCTCCTATCTTCAATCTCAAAAGAGATACTCAGACATTCTATTTTTCGTGACTCACCCTGCATACGCAAGGTAAGGTAGAAATTCTGCCCATCAACAGTAATTTCGATATTTTTAGACATACAGAAAGCTTGTGTAGAAAAATTGAATTGTGACGTAAGGTGGAACGTGATGTGATAAAGCGACGTGATTTGAGAGGTGGGGGAGAAGGGGTGGAGGTGTAAAGACCATCTTTAGGTCAACTTCATTTTTTGTATCAGAATTACCAGCTTTTTAAAGTAGAATCCGAAATAATAAAGAGTTGTAATATTGATATTACAATCTTCAAACAACTATATTATTTGCAAGTCTCAAAGCCTCTAGTATTAATATCTAGTAGACAGTATCATAACGCTGCTATATGTGTTATGTAAAAATAAATTCAACAACCTGTGACTCAAGATCCTCCAAAGTCGATCAATCTCAACTAGTACTTGAACAGTAACCCTTTGGTATCTAAATATCTTCAACAAAATTTATCCTAGGATAAATATACCTCAATACACTCGTTCTCAGAATTCATTACATCATCAAACTCTACCATAAACAAATTTACAAAAACATTTTACTTTAAAAAATAAAGTTAACCTTTAAATTATCTCCACGTCTCCTGCTTAATAAAAATAAAAACCAACGCTACCATAACAAGTCCCCTTTAACGTCACGCAATTTTTACACACTCTTCTGTTTCTAAAAACATACGCATATGTAGACGCCGAATAATAAAACTGAGCGCGACAGAGTGAGAAAGAGACAGCCAGAGCGTGTGAGCAGGTAAGGCGACAGGTGTGCGAGGGAGACGCAGCGTACATTGCCGGAGGCCGTAACACAATGCACAATTCTGCACGGTTGAAGGATAAAGAAAGAGAAATGGTTGCGATCAGCCGACGGATTGACATAATAAATATGCGACAAAAGTGCACGGACCAACTGTACGTAAACGCAGGTACATCGTTAACGATCATTCTTAGCCTGTGCACAATTGAACAGCGACGTGTACGATGGCGGTGTGTAAAAGTCGAAGCAGCGTACGCGGAGCGACTGAATCGGAGGAATAATTATATAAAAAAAAAAAGCATCCTAAAGAGTCGACAGCATGGGAAAATTTAATTGCTACTTCTAACTAACGAGATCCTTGTCGAAAGGCGAGAATATGTACTGTGCGGAGACGAGATGTTGGCTAGCGACTCTGATTGGTCGCTATCGGTACACCAGTGATTTAAATGCGACGTATTATAATTTTGTATAAAATGAAAAGAAAGGACTCGATAGAATACGATGTATTTACATAATTTTATCTGAGAGGTGTAATATTCTTTAAACCTGCACAAATAGGTTTACAACTATAAAAGAAACTGTAACAAAATAATCTCCTGGATTATATTACAGAATTTTATAGTACAGTATAGATTATGATATAGGATTCTATAGCGTAATCAGTATTATATATATATAGATTATAATGAACAATATATCGTATACTATAGTATACTATACTCCTTGATTATACTATAGAACTTTATTGCGTATTATACTACCAAGAATATTTTTAGTATACTACCTACGCAATCAAAGAGATTATCCTATAGAATTCTATATTACAATCTGTCCTATACTGTTACTAATCACGTTCGACTATCCAACATTACGTCGCCGCATAGTACAGGCGTTCCCGATTCTAACGGAAATCAGTCCGAAACAGTGAAAGATCGGTTACAGTAACCAGCTAGCAGACTAAAAAGTGCTAGAAAGAAAGATAGAGAGAGACCAATGATAAAGGAAAGAAGTTGTGTGAGGCATAGAAAAGGAGAGCTGCAGCAAAAGCCAGAGGCCACCTGCAGAGTTTTCGCTACTTCCAGGTCGATGGACTGTACCTTCTTTGTTGCGAGGGTGCAGCTGAGGTTTCAGATCCCGATTGCAAAAATCCTCTTTGCAGCACTCGATGACAAAGGTCGTGTTTCGCGAGACGCTCGTCATGCAGAAGATGAGCGGCTCGGGCTGCGACGACGACAGCTGTTTATGCACGCACCTTCAAGCCGAGTTTGCACCAGTTTCAGAAAATGTGACAAACCAACGAAACACGTCAGGGGTGGGGCATGGTCGTGCATCGCCATTTTCTTTTTTATTATTGGCAGCCTGACTTTGTCAGAATGCGATTTTCAAGGACGATATCGAGGAGGACACGGGATTAGGTTGGTTTCGAGGGAATTAACGTCTTCGTTCGAGAATAAAGTAACGTTGAAGGAACTCTTTTCTTGTATGCTCAACTTTATATGTGTTATTGGGTGTGGGAATTAGTTCTATGTCTACGTTCAGGCATTTGTAAATGTTGTTCAAATTTATATACTTACTCGTCATTTTGGTACTTTAAAGTACCAACCTTCTGAGTCTTGAATTATTACAATGTATCTATACACGTAACCTAAGTCTCAACTTGATGGGCATTAGATGAACTTTAGTTGCCATTTTGCTAATTATTATTCTTCTGATAGATTGAAAGTGTACCTAACAATTATAACAATAATTTTGTCATAAAATCTTGCTAATAATTATTATAATTACCAAGTACACTTGCAATGTGTTAGTAGAACATTAATAAGTAAAATTTGTTGGCTACTAAATTTAACATGCAATGACCACCAGGTTGAGATTTATATTATATATTTAGATTCACCATAATGAAGAACTTGAAAAACATACAAGATTGGTATGCACTTTAACATAACGAAATGACTCCATATTCGAGTCACCTTTTACTTTAAATTAAAAAAAAAATCAATTATGTATACTAATAATGCAGAAAAATTCTATGCAAACTTAATCATAAATCCCACCTTTTATTAATGGGATAACACTTTTTTCGATATTTGTCGTCTATGAATTGCGGTTGCAAGACTCTGCATAGAAGCAACAATTTAATTTAAAAAGAGAAAAGAGTTAGCACTGACGTTGCGTTAAGTGAAACTTAAATCAATATTTGTTTAACAGTTCAGTTGCTCGTACTCTCGTAGGGCGCCACGCCTGGCGTCAAGGGGTTATGGAATAATCAAGAAGAAACAAGGAATCTATCTTACTAAGAATAATTAGACTCCGATATAAATTGAAAAGTTCGCGATAGAGAGTATTGCGTAACGATACAACCGTAAAGAAATCAAAAACAGTGAAGTCACTGTCTAAAAATATCCATTTTATTCGGTAACGCAACAGACCGGAGAATAACCACTTAAGAAATGTAATTTATACAAGAATAATGCAAAAGATTGATAATGTACAACGTACTGAATTAAGTGAATGAAATCCTTATAAATTTTTTATTTTAGTTGGAGGGTCAGTAATTTAATACCAGATGGGTAAGAAAAATTTTTTCCAAATTCTTGAATATTGATTTCAAAATAATTGGTGAAAAAATGTCTAATCACTGTATGAAATCTACCATGCAATGCACTGTCGAAATATGTACTCGAAATTATAATCTTCCTTGAAAGTGGTATAGTCGAATTTTGTTCAATATTATGTATACTTAAAATAATAATACTCTAAAACGAGTCACCTAAACGTAATATCAAAATCATCCTTCGTAATATTCCTTGTATCTTCCTTTCAAACGTCCTGTTCCAAATGAAATCGATTACTTCGCAAACCACGGTTAAACGGGGATGCTGACGCGCGCGTGCTCGCTAAACAAACTTCGGCAAACTTCAGAAAAAGAAACACGATCGGGCGAAACTTAATAAACTCAACAAAAACGGAGCAGGAAGGGAGCATAGACGGAAGAGCTGTTAAAAACAAAAAAGAAAAGAAAAAAGAAAAGGGAAACAAAAATATAAATATATGTAAGGAAGAAAGATTTATATATATTATATATATATAAAAATATGTTCAACACCGTGCAACTCAACACTCGTTTGCGATACCTGACAGTGGGGGTAGCCAGTTGTAGCAGATCGTCGTTCCTGAAATTATTTCACTCCCGATGAGACGAACATAGGAGAAACCACGAAACCAGGGAAGAAAAAAAGGCGCAAACGTTACGTCGATATGTCCACGACGCATATCAGCTATCTTTCAACCTTTTCTCTACGTTTCTTACTCATCTGTCCTGTTAATCGATTTGCTCTTTTCTTTTCGCGAAGATGGAGAAATCATCGTCGAGGATGTTCCAGCCCTCGCTTGTCCGGCTAAATCAAAGCAGGCACTACGTAACAAACCGAACTCGTCACACCAAAGTGAAAACGAAAGAGGCAAAAAATAGTGAAAGAAAAACTGAAACAAAGGAGGGCAAAAAACAAAGGTAGTTAGGAGCAAAAACGATCGTCATTGCGGATGCAGTGAGATGTTGGTTAGTAGTTCAAAGGAGTTCGTATCAAACGGAGATATGTGAAATCAAATTGTCACCAAAAAAAAAAATAAAAACAAAAAATAAAATGTGGAAGACGGGGACAAGATGAAAGGCCAAACAATGCGCAAGTGTGAGAAAATCGACGACTCGACGCGGGGATCCGACCTCAAGGTGATCCACAACGAGCAGGTAATTCGTGCTCGCTCGATTCGCGGCTTGCTGACGCATAATGTTTGACGATCGCCTGGCGGAGTTCGTTCTGCGGTACGTATCCGGTTTAAATGCACACGTTCAATTACTTCTTAGAGCATTGAAAAGATGAGACAGTTGTTTGGTTCGAATGGGAGAAAACCTGACCACGATTTCGCAATAGTACACTCCGCGGCAAGATTAACACGTTGACAGACTGATTCGCATGAGAATGTCTGCAGGACTAAAATTATAGAGTTCATAGCAGTTTCCAGAAATATACAGTTTTAATAAAATGGCATCGTTCGAAAGTAAAACATACAAATTTAGCCTAAAATTACGGTACTTAAACTTCCATAAACGATCAAATATTAATATAATAAAAAAATCTTACATATTTCGCTGGAAAAAATGTGATGATTACATGGAAATATTTTCTTTTTATATTGTTTAATCAACTAATTTCCACGAACTTCAAATCCACGAATTCTGTGATTTTCCCAGAAGTTTCAGGTGCTCCTTTAATTTTGTCACAGAGTGTATACATGATTGACCGAACTACGTAGCAATGTTATTGTTACTCTGCATGCGATTGCTTCTGAGGTATTAATTTACCTGAGCGATTCGTATGATATACCTCGTAATGAATACACGTAACTTTATAACACCGTACAAACACATCGCGTTAAGTTTGGGATTAGCTTTAAAGAAATCATTGTCGATATTGAAAACTAAGAAGTGACAACCTTGCGGAAAATTATCTTCCATTACCATAACTCAAGAAGTATTCAACGAGCTGGATAACACGGTTCTACACAGTTTTTTATTAGGTATCGTTATGAGCAAGTGAGCTCAATTGATTTCGTATTTGAATAATAATTCTAGTTTCTTCGATCGAAGAACAGTGTAATATAAAATACCAGTATGTAGTTTAATAGCAATTGAAATCAGTATGAAGCGTAGAAAACGATACTATACTACTATACTAAACGATATTATAAGATAGATTTAATATTTAATTTAATATAATAATAATAGAAACACATAACTTCCTTTAGAATAAATACAAGTCCTGAAATCTTCGAATATAGTGATCGAAATCACAATTGGTCGTACCCTCAGATTTTTTCTTACAAACCAAACAACTTTCTCAACTTTTAAATGATTTATTGCATAAGTGAGTGCATTCAAATCAAACCTACAAGATGCATCGTGTGGGTATCAAGTGAACTCTAGATACAATCATTTTTACACCCTGAAATCACCCTGCATATACAACGATTAAAAATACAACACAGGATAGGATACAGTCTCGTTGAATCCTCTTTAAATGAATTTTAAGGTATAAAGACACTTGAAATGAATGTGAAATATTTCAATCGTTTTTCAACATAATTCAGTAAATCATCTTTATGTACTGAAATCGTCCTGGATATAAAATGATTACAAATTTAACGTTCTCAAGTTGAGGTGCACATTTTTCAATCCTCTCTAATTGAATTATTAAGAATCAATCCATTTCAGATAAATATGGAATATTTCACTCGTTTTTCAATATATTTCAGTAAATCATCTTCACGTTCTGAGATCACTCTGAAGATAAAACGATTATAAATAATGGAGTCTGTAAAAGTGATAGTACATCCTTAAAAATTCTCTCGAATCGAATTTTAGGAATACCAAGGCATACCAAATAAATATGAAATATTTCACTCGTTTCTCAACATATTTCGTTTAATCCTTCTCGTGTCCCTAGGTCGTTCTATACACATAAAATGCTGCAAAGACATAGCACCCACAAGTTACGATGCACCCTCTCGAGTCCTCTCGAAACGAGTTCCAAGGGGTTTGCGTCCGATCGATGATCGACTGCGAGCGTCACAATGAAGGCCCATCGGCGCATGAAACTCGAAGCGCGAAAGGAAAAAGAGGTTCAAGCGGATGAATCGAAGTGGGGGAGGAGACAATGTCTGATAATTAGCCACGCTTTTATAACCCTGAAAATTCAGATTGATCTCCGACTCGCGTGCGCGAGCACATTCGCGCGCGTACACGCCACCAAGTGGATAATGATCCGCCGTAATCAGTTAATTACCTCGTTCGGGAAAAGCAAAACTTTTCTTTCTTTGTTCCTTCGGTGAACGTGGGTGCACGAGACGTGTTTTCGAGTACCGTACGGGAAGGAACTCGTTGTTACGATTTCAGAAGAGTTGATGCTTCTGCTTTAACCAGCAAAGACGCTTTTAGCCCGTGCGTCGATACCTGTGGCCACGCTTACGTCATATTTATTAACGGTCATTTCTTTTTTGGAGGATTGCAGATACGTTAATGATTCGCGAAGGTATCGGTCATCTGGGTCAGGGGACAAACCTACGGCACGCGATGCGATTTGTTTGGCTGAATTCTGAATGAAATTTTCATGGTACAAATCGATGAAATGTAGACTTTTTTAGAAGTAAATGTATAGTAAAAATCATCTGTGATAAATGAATATTGATACTAATATTAATGGTGAATCGATATTGGTATACATGACTGACGTAATAAAATGAGAAGACAAAATGAAAATATGTGCCAAAATCCTGAATAATCTCAAGAAATTAGCAAAATTAAAAAGTATGACATTGCGTAATCTCTTCTTGCACCCAGAAATTGAGACTCGTCGAAACGCGTAACTGTTCCGTAAAAAAAAAAGCACTAATAAACAGTCTCGCATACGTCATTTCAACACCCAAGGTCACAGGAGGAACAAACTCATCATCGAATAACACTGTTTTCTCCTTTCTCTCTCTCTCTTTCTCTCCGGATGCGTGTAACACTTCGTTACGTGCAGTTTAGCTTAACTACACGTTCACACCTGCTTTAAAGTCCAATTTCGCACGCGTCGAACGCGCATACGATTGAAGGCCCGTTGTAAAATTTACGTCACTGTCCAGACATCGCGCCGCTTACGCCAATTTCCTCTCTCTCTCTCTTTTTCTCTCTCTTTTTTTTTTTACCGCTATTCAAAACAACTTTGCGAGAGTATTTTTGAAACTAGCGTTTCGCAAGTGAACCGTTCGATTTAGAACTGATCGAACGTGAATTCGAGCTGGGAAGAAAAATTGAATTATTCTGTTCGAGGTAGATACTATTTCATTCAAATTTAAGCGATTTGAGTAGTTGGAATTTTTTGGAAATTTACTTTAGCTACCAGAAGGGGTCGAAAATTCGACTCGGTTTGGTTTGGACATTCGAATCGAATAAGGTTGTGATTACACTGCCTGTGAAGGAGCTAGAGATCGCTGGTGGCGTATGATCGATGCAGGCAATGAATACTAAGATCAATCTAGAGAAATGGGATCAAATTTCAATTTTTCTTAGTTGCCAAAACTGAACTAAAATTTTGCTGAATGTAAACAGAATGATTGGTGATACATGGCAACTCATATTAATGAATACGCATGTTTCTAACCATGAACATATTTTTATTATAAGGGTCTGTATAAGATCACTTGTATTACGTTTAATTCTGATTATTATTATGGAAAATAAATAATGTATATTCTCGTGGATTTTAAGGGAAAAATTCAAAAGTGTAATTTAAAATTGACGTTCTAAGGTGAAATACTCCTTTAAATGTGCCAAGAGTATATTATTATCAAAAATGCTATTTTGAAAAATCCTTTACGGCAGTTTCACTGTTAAAATCGCATTGGTCCAGTCGTTGCAGCCAACCTTCCCAAAGCAAAATTGATCAGCACTGTCCGCATTCCGCTCACTCGCAGCACCACATTCCCCTCGGTCCAGGACCGTTCTTTCTTCCTCCCTGCAGTGGCACTGTAACCCACAGCCCAAAACTTCAATCGTTTTTTCAAAGTACTCGTACAACTCTCTCATTATTAGTCGTGTATCGTCCATTTTTCACGGGTGCCCAATCGTCGCGCGTTAATTGTTGAACATAGCCATGATTTTCACTCGTCCAAGATGATCCAAGTATTAAATGATCGAAATATCAGGAGTCCAAGTATTAAGTATTTCTCACAATATCTATTTTACAAAGAAGAATTTATGTAATGTTTATCTTACTTTGAGAATATTCCAAGTGCGGTTTAAAGTACGTTAGCTAATTCTTTGAATTCATTTAAAAAACCATTGAGATATCACTCGATCTCTATGGCAAGTTTCGTACTTTAAGCAAACACTGCTTTAAAATGTTAAACATTCTCAAAGTTCAACAAATTTTACGTAAATTCTTCTTCCTCGAAAAAAAAAAATATCCTGAGAAACATTTAATGCTTGACTTTCTAACGTGGTTTCCTCCCTCAATCGATGCGAAACGCGTAGAGGAGAACGTGAGACTCGAGTGGCTCGAGAGAGAAAGCGTCTATATTTCTGCGCACCGAAATTTTAATCGGACGCAGACCCCGTGAGGCTCGACTGACCTAACGAACGAACGGAACACGTGGCCAGGCCAGTGCACCTTCTGCAAATTAGAAGAGGCGAACGCGAAACAGTGGGGAGAAAGAAAAATGACAAAAAAAAAAGAAAGGAAACACGAGTACCTACGATACTCGACTACCGCAAGGAATGCAGTTAATGATCTCGTTAGGAAGTTCGTTATTACGCCTGTTTTCACGGTTAGCTATAAGGAGCAAACGTGTGCGCGCAGTTTAAGTTGGGCGCGTCCGTGTGCGGTTTCGAGCGTGTGCCAGGGCTGGTCTGTGTATGCAAATGACCACCGAATGGAAATATTTCCGCGGCAACGGCCGCTACTGCGATGATAAAACAAAAACAATGGAGGGAATGATGTGTTTACGAGGCAACTCGAGCATTTTATTCGACCCATAATGCTCTCGATTCGCGGCTCGCGCTATTTTCGGTGAGATACGCGATGGGGAATTGAAATTAAACTTTATTGGTGGAGATTCGGAGGTTTAACCCTTTCGGTGCTATGGAATTTAGGAGGGTATATATAATCATTTAATGTGATTATACGGAATTTGGATCGTGAAGGTATTAAAGATCAAAATTAAATTTTAATGTAGGAATATAAAATAATCTACCATGATAATTAATCATGAGTAGTAATTGACTTATTAGGAGAAGGTGTATGTGAAATCATCTTTTAAGAAGGTCTAAGGGATGTTTCAATTGATAAGTCTCCTCCAAATTTCAATTTTAAGTTGACAAAAAGGAGTGTGACGAACACGCATTTACAAAGATTTTGAATTGTTAAAAATGTTACCTAGTAATTATCCAAAAATATGCCATGTAACACATTTATACCTATTCCAAATTATTGTAAATACACGTGTAAACATATGTTCCAAATCACCCTTCATTTTCTAAATTCAAAATTTAATATTATTCCTAGATTATATCATAAATCAATTTATCGAATATTTATATTCAAAATAAATTGTGAATTATCAGGACGATATAATAAAAAAGTTATATTGTATCGAATACAGATCAAATAAAATGCTCGGGTCGAATCGAGTCGATGAGCATACTATTATATTTATTCCCACGAATTAATCAATATTAAATAAGAGAAGAGTTTATTAAACAGAGTTTATCGAACGTCGGAGAGCAATGAAAAATGATTACAGGCGCGAATTGCAGTGAAAGTTATCGCGATAGGGATAATCCGTGATAACGATTCAAGCATCGGATTGGAAAGTTCTGCTCGCTTTTCTTCGGTTTCGAGATCACTATTTTTAAAACTCGCGAATCATTTCGTGTGCTTCCGTTCACTTACAGTATTTAAATTACGAGCGTGTCCAACATTCTCCGTGCATATTCGGTAACGTGCCAACCTTTCTTTGAATGCGTAAAAATATTCCCAGAGAAATATACTCTTTTCAAAGTTTCCTTGTACACCTAATAACTCCAATTAAGATTTATCCCTATTTTTCCTTGTATCCCCGGTATCTACAATTTAAAATGCACCTTCATTTTTTGTTAAAGTTTCTTTGTGTCCCTAGCATCTCCAATTAAGATTCATCTTTATTTTTTACTAAAGTTTTTCTTGTGTTTCCATTACCTCTAATTTAGGATTTACCTGCATTTCATGTTAAAGTCTACTAGGATCTCTATATCTCCAATGTAAAATTCATGTATATATTTTAAAGTTGCCTTATATCCATAAAATTTCCAACTTAAGATTCATTTACATTTTTTGCTAAAGTTTCCTTGTATTTATAATATCTCTAATTTAATATTCATCGTCATTTTTTATTCAAGTTTCCTTGTATTTTTAATATCTCTAATTTAAGATTCACCTTTACTTTTCCTCAAAGTTTCCTTCTTCCTCTAACATCGTCAACTTAACCTTTATTCGTATTTTCTCATCTGTACATAAATTATTACAAGAATAACAAAAATATAGAAACAGTGGCAAAAATAACTGAAATCTCTAAATTTACAGAATATGAAATTGAGCATTAAAAATTTTTAAAACAAGCTAATATCGAGCTGTAGTTATTTCTATCGTTTTCTTCGTGATACTTTTGAATATTAATCATATTTTCCCTTTACTATCAAAAATAAAATAGAATCATGCCATATTTGTGTTTTCTTTGTTCCATTTCAATATACGATCTTCTTTAAAAGAATTAATTCTACAAACCGTTACCTCGCGATTCCATTGGCTTCCAGCCGAGTGGAAAAAGCAGATTGCGCGTCTTTTTGGGCGCATGATTAATTCAGTGGCTGGCTATGGCACACGCGTTCGCAAATTAAATCGCAAGGCAAGGGATTAACACACTTGAACCGAGCTTACCGAGTTTCAGGCAAATTCGTGTGGATCAAGTTTGCCCAAAGCAAAGTAATTTTACGAAAAGTAGAAAAGTAGAGAGAAATAAAATGATCGTGAATTATTGTTGACACCTAGGAAACGAGTAGAACTTCCGGTTACCGACCAAGGTAATAATTACTTGATAATTGCTTTTATACAAATTGCCATCGATTGTCGGATTAATGAGCAATCATGAGCTTGATTTGTAATTTGGAATCGTAATAATTATCATTTTTAAGAGACACTTCCTTTGTTAGTATGTTGGACGAAAAAATAATTTGTGGAAGTCTTGTTAGTGCTACGTAAACTATCCAATTGAGAACGAAGAATAGGTGTATGGTATGTTAATTGAGGTTGCCTTGTGGTATTTCATATCGAAACTTCGAAAAAAAGAATCATTTAGATTTTGTTATATAATTTTGTTGTAGGGTAATCGACTATCAACAAGTGTAGCACATTATTTCAAATTCTAACGTCATTCCAGTGCAAAAGGTTAATCATGATTACTCATCGTTCACTAATCGTAATTATGAAATTGTATAATTTTTCCAACTGACGAGAAAAATATTTTTTTTAGACTTTGCATTTAACTCTTTGAGTGCTGTGGACATTTATATGCGTATCCCAACGCGTATGGCGATCATAACGATGACAATAATTTTCTGGAGCTATTATGTTTAATTCAACATAAACCAATTACAATAGCAACTTTGTGGATCCTCATAAACTCCATTAGCATAGTTCACACATTAACCGTTAGACGCTCTCATCGTCCACGCGGATGACTTTGGCAAGGAGCATCCAGCAACTCAAAGGGTTAAAGGAAGCTGGGATCCCGAGCGGTGTTTCGATTACAAACTCCTTCGGTCCCATGCTCGTCGGCCTTGCTCGCGGTTGTGTGGCGGGATATACTCGCCAAGCCGCGTAAACCACACCCAAAACGAACATTACGCGAATCATTTTGCAATTTCGCCTGCATCGATTTATAAAACTCGCACCATGGGAATTCTGCGCATGCCTACCGACCGGGCTTCCACCGCAGATTAGTGTGTCACTTGCGTTACACAGGGCCGCGCAGAGATGGCCAACATTTTATTCGAACAATAGGCGACGAATAAAAACACTTCTAGGCGATTCGTTCGACGTGAAATCTGATACTTATTCGAAAAAGTGTTTACTCGTTTTCACAACAAACAGGAAATAAATAACTCCACCCCTCGTATTTATTCAATAAAAACTACCAATTTCAATTATAAAATGAAATAATACTATATTATTACACTACATTATTTCATTTTATAATTGCAATTAATAATTTTTATTGAATAATACAAGGGAAGGAGTTGTTTATTTTCTGTTCGTTATGAGAACGCTTTTTTTTATGAGAGCACGTTGACGTTGGGTGATGGTCGTGAGAATTTCTAGAAAGTTGTAAAGTGTTGTTTCAAGGCATTTGGAAAATAAAGGATTTTTCAGAAGGGGTTGGACGATTTTGATTTATTGGAAATCCTTTTATAACTCTGTTTTGTAACCCTCATTGTAACTCATATCTAATTTTTACTGAAAAGTAGCAAGTAAAGAATCATTTACATCTTCTAGTCGTTACAATGTTTATCCAGCACACTGACTGCCAAATTAAAATTCATAAAAATGTCCACGTGGCTAAATCTTGTTCCAAGGCACCCAGAGAACTACATGATTTAACAATTATCACACTCCTTACTCATATAACCACACCAAATTAACAAATTCTATCGAAATTTTCATTTCCTCGACACCTAACTCTAAACATTAAATTCCCCAGTTCCTCGATAAAAAAATCCTATCGTTCATCGCGTCAACGTGCTAGATGATAATTTTGCCCAACCCTGGCAACACGCTCGTGAATGTTATGATCTCTCTCGAAATCTCTCGCAACAATACATAAAAACGACAAAAGGAAAAAAACGAAAACGTGAAAAGAAAAGAAACAGAAAACATTAGAGAAAAGAACACGTAGGTGGATTGGACTTCTGTGCCGCTGGTCGGCCAACAGAAGAATACCTGAGGATAATTCAGGCGAGTCGGGAGACAGTAAGACCGGATATAAATTCAGGTTGCAGTACTCTTTATCGCAGCAGATCCTGGACCGATAGATACCCGGCTTACTTTTGCAGGACAGGGGTGCTTCCGGCGGGAGCCAATTCTTTCGGTCGAGGCACCTTTCACAACATCACAATGTCACGTTTAGTATCATGCTCGCTGCATCGTATGACAACGGACACTCGCAAACGTGTCCAATCAATTAATTCAAATAATTGATTAAGTTCGATAGAATTAAATGTGGTAAAGAATGAAAAATAAAGTGAAAGCATAATGTAAAAGGGTTCTATAAAAGAGGCTTAAAAATTGTTAAAATGGAACGTAATATGAATACATCAAATGAACGGAATTTGAAGCCACTTTTTGAAAACCCTTTACATTGTATTTTTTCCCTATCATTTTATTACCAAGCTGTGCAACGAAGTTGACAAGTGACTGAATTCGATTTTCGTTGATTTCTTGATTCCTTCGTGTGAATACAAAAAGGCTATTTTACATATATGAACTAACCAAAAAATAAAATAATAAGAAATTTCTGTTAGATAAATTCGGATTTCATTCAATGGAGACTCGTATGGAAAAGAGTGTGAAGGGTTGTTGTGACAATTATTTGGCAGATCGATGCTAAAAGGGTTGAGTTTTATGAAAATTCTTGCGAATTTCTTTTTATTCAACAAGTATACACTATGTGGAGGCTTATGCTTCTTTCTGTCCATTGACTATTGTGAAATGGAACATCAAAATTCTCAATGGCATTGATATGCAAATTCACATTACAATAATTATTAACTTGATTTTCCATTTTAAGATCTCTAATAGATGCTCAGATCTCATACCCTTTAACGAATTCTATCATTTATATTAATTTGAAAAATGTCTGATTTTATTCAATTATAATTTTACTCTTATTAAGGTCCTTTGTAAAATTTTATCCAAATGTACAAGAGTATATCTTATTAACAAATATAGAGATTACTAAATTTAGAGTGCAGAGAATTTCACTTTTAGAATAAACTGATTTGGAAAGGATAGAAATTAATTACTTCGATATGTTTGACTACGAACCCGCCAGATAAATTTGAAATTATTGGGTTGGAAAGGGCAACGGTCACGTCACTTAATTGGTTGAAGCATTTGATTGTTTCCAGCAAAGTGACAGCCCTCGTCTAACGAGCACCTTCAGATACAAGTTCCTTCGATTGCCATTCGCGAAAATTCCGCGTGTCTCTGCACCTGGTCCTGCGAGCTCTAAGCTCATAAAGCGCACTCGGCCGTAAATCATGCAGGTAAACCGAACAAATTGCTGTTTAATTGCTAATCTTTGTGGCACTCAACTATGAACGAAGTATTCCAATTTGTACTGCACGAACAGCTACACCGTTTAGGTGTAGACCGTTCGTGGCATCATTTTCGATATAGATCTGTTTCTACAATCTATATTGTTTCATTTAATGCGCTTTTCCTTTTAAAAATTTATTTATTTAGACTGCCAAAAATTCGGAGTTTGTGTTTTTTCTTCAACACCACGTAATTGTGGAACAATCGATTTATTTATAAAACGAAGTTACTTTCAACCGATCTGCCAAAATTAAACATAGAATAATGCCAATCATAATAAACTCTTAAATAGGTTAATAATTCATAATGATTGGTTTGAACCGGAAATAGGCAAAATCAAGTAATCGATAAATATATGTCGAGTACTCCATTTCATAATCCAAATTTTAAAAATTATTGTAATAAATGACGAATAAACAGGTGTTTGTATCTGCTTAGTTAACACGATTCTTTATCTAAACAAGAATTTTGCCCATTTCTGGTTAAAAGAAGAATCAAACAGTAGAAAAAATTGAACGTGTCTCGCGGTTTAACCGCGTCACTTGTAATCATCCAACAGCAAGAAATTATCTCGTGCCGCTTTCACGTCTCAACCAATCAAATAATCTCGGTCATGCTATTTTCGATACGATCTCCGGCTGAATTATCCAAATTATCCGTCTGGCGCATTAAACATTTAGGCCCCATCCGCACGTCTGCGACCTCAGACTGTCGCATATCGTCACGGTCGATTTCGTTCGATTTCGAAACCGCATATTGTACCGTGCTTCTTTTAGTATACGAACCCACTCGTTGGAAAACCCATTCGAAGCTGCAATATATTCAGCGACCATACGCAAAACTTCTCTTCAACTTTGTGCAGTAAAAAAGCGACGAGTTTCATTCGAAACCATTTATTAGTCTTAGCAAGAATAAAATCGATGAAAAATTAGCCATAAAAGAGGCACAACGCCAGTCTCCAAGTCCAAAAATTACTGTTCCAATAAATATTAAAATTAAAATAAGAAAAATGAGAAACTTCTGCTGTGAGTTTCCAATGGAGTTGAATAAATTGCTAACCAAAAATTGGATCAACTTAAGGCTCCACTACTCAAGGAGAATATAGTGGAAACCTCTGTTTGAGTGAATAAATGAAAAATCAATAAGAATGGTATATTCGAAAGCACGAATTAATCGAATAATTAATTCTCTATCTGCTTGGAAGTCTAGTGATAATTGGTGGCTACCCCCACGCGTTTATCGAAAACAGAAAATGAGAAACAAACGCTGAAAATTCGCGTACAACAGGGATCGAGGTACTCGCAAAGTTTCTCGACATCTGTTTCGTTCGCAGCCCCGAGAAATCTGAAAACGGCGTCGTGAGGCGTTACCAACGCGACCATTGGCCGACAACAATAATTCGTTTCCGTCGAAACTCCCGAAACCAGGCGCTAATCATGGCTCGCAGGGCCAACTGGAAAAAAAGCGGGTAAACGTTCCTGGAAACTACGACGAGGGAATCGATCGGTAACAGAACGTGACTGTTGAACTTCCTTTCGCGGTGAAACGCGATCGAAGCGGCGGCAATTAGTCCTGCCCGAGTATTCCAAATATTCGGGCGATTCGTCGAATAGCTCGAAAAATGTACAAATTTTATTCACTAATTATTCCATAGAATTTAAAAATTTGTGCTCAATTATGAAATAGATTGTTTAGGGGTGACTGAATAAAATGATACGTGATTATTCAGGTGGATTTAAACAACAACACTTCGTTATTTTTAACCGTACTCAGCATTGGAATTTTATTTAATCAACAACGCCTGAGTAGGAGAATGTGCTTGAGAACTCAACAATGCTTGAACAGTATTCAATTATTCAATAGTTTATTCACCAGTGCTGAATTATTTAACAGTATGTGATTACTCAACCGTATTTTAAAAACAATATTTCGTTATTCAACTGTACTCAAGAATAAAGTTCTATTTAATCAACAATGCCTGAATAAAAGCAATGTGCTCGAGTATTCAATAATATTTGAACAATACTCGAACAAAATCATTCGATTCATTTGTATTTGTACAACAATATTTCATCATTCAAAGATACCTAATAATGGAACTCAGTCAACACTAATTAATCAACAGTACTCGAATATCAGTAAACAAATAATCGAATTACTCAACCCACTCGAACAGTAATTTTTTCGAGCTACTCGAATACTCGGAGACACCAATCTATAATTTCTCCCGTAAACCGACTCAGAGTTACCGAAACCATTCTGCGACGCGATAAAACGAGCATAATTTTAAACAACGCTTAAATGATGTAATAACGATAACTTTTATCCGACTCTTCACGGAGGAAGCGATAAAAAGAAATTTCACCGTCGAATCGTTGACTCCTTTCGTTGCGGATGATTCACCAATTCCCAGCAAACGTCTAATAAACAGTCAACGCGGAAATTAAACTGAAACATCATGCTCGTACTCGAAACGAGAAAACGTTATTATTTGTTTCCCCCGTGCGATAATCGCGCGTCGATATTACTTTCGTTTCAGATAACGGGATCACGTCAAGTAAAAGTTCAAATGAAAATTTATTACTATTCGTTGCGCGTCGTTAATCATCCAGTAATGCGGTAATTACACAACGTTACGATATTTATTGCACGACGTGTCCATAGGCAGGTACATCGTAGTAGAAATTTCCACGCTAATCGAGACACGTTTAACTGGATGTATAAATCGTTATTTAAACGATCCTCGTGATACGTCACGCGTGTTTAACCCTTTACGGTCCTATGTCGAGGGAGACCCGACGAAAATATATTGAAATCAGAAGATATGGACCGAGACGGGTTCGAAGGGTTGGTATATTAAGCTTTGCAAAATTGTATGGTATAGAGAATACAATTGTTTTAAGTGTACAGGATGTTTCGTTTAAACTGGAATATTTAAATACTTCATGAAATGATGATTTAAAAAATATTTTTACAGAAGTTATTTGGTATAAAGGGGGAGCATTATATGATGAAATAATTTTCAGAGTGATTTAGATAACAAATTCATTTTTTTTTTTTTTTTTTTTTTTTTTTTTTTATGAAACCTTGTATCTTTTTCTTTGTTTTCTAAACATTAAAATCCAATATTTGTATATTTAATATTTAAAACACAAATCAATATTTTCAAATGGAATCTTGCATATATTTATTTGTTCTCTAAATCTCCCACATTGTTGCACTTACAACAAAACTATTTACTCCACATAATGACTTCCTTTATACCAAATAATTTTTGTAAAAATATTTTTTTGATGGCTTCATTCCCTGATGGGATGTTTATTTATTATGTTTTAAATTAAGCAACCTGTATGTCGATTGTAGTACGACGAATCGACGACGAAGAGAACTCTTGGTCAGTGAAATTACTCTCTCACAACGAGCTACTCATGCATATACGTTACCTCCGAGCGTATGTGATAACATCATTCTCCAAGCTGGTGCTAGCAAAACAATAGCCATCGGTTTCGCACGTGTGATTGGTTTCCGTGCAAATGTCGCAATGACACTTCAGCAGTCCTGAAATACAAAGGACAGAAAGAATTAGGGAAGGTCGTTCAAATTAGTCGCAATTTACCGTTGCTTTGCGAGTATTTATGAGTAACATGATTTCTTGTTATATACAGTTCATAATTATCTATACATTGATTCATCACCGTGGAATTTACATTAGAAGGAAAATGAGTATTTTAAAATATTTTTATCGAGAAATTTGACGCTTAATGAAATTGTTCATCTTGGTCATGTAGTCATTGTCCATCTTCGTCATATTTGAAACGTTTCAAGGGCACATAGAGAATATGAAAGTCTTTTAGTGAATTTCAAATGATACAAATTTTGAGTTAGATGTTAAAAGCTGTGAAACAAAACACTCTGTTAAAATAATAAACTTGTATTACCGATTTTTTTCCTGAAAAGATTCTATATAATTAATTCAACGAGTAACGAATGAAAAATTATGTATCTCTTTACTGATTATTTAAAATTACTATATAGATTAGATCGAGGTTATCGAAATTT
Organism: Hylaeus anthracinus; assembly: GCF_026225885.1. Lineage (NCBI taxonomy): Eukaryota > Metazoa > Arthropoda > Insecta > Hymenoptera > Colletidae > Hylaeus > Hylaeus anthracinus. Next base: position 9,719,318 of record NW_026534347.1, read on the forward strand.
GTGTAACTTAAAGTTACACGATCAGATTTTAGTCTCGCTCTGTTCCGTGATTCGATCATCGTTATCTATAATAACTCGTTACATAATAGGCCCGCTAAAAAGGCATGCATGCCATAACTCATCGCACCAAAGCATTTTAGGCAAACATGATCGCGATAATAGGTGATTGAAAGTCCAACGTGATCCCAACGATCGCCAAGGCCAGTGGCGCATTATACTATAGGCAAAAAAGAATTCTGTCAGCATAGACAATGTTTGGTGCTTGATGAGCTTGGTGAATGATTCAAAAATTCGTATAACACAAAAACAAATAACAAATTTACACATACATATATATCTATATGTGAGGGTTTATAACAAAATTCAAATTATACAAAACTGTTCAATAATTTCAATTTGAATCTATAATCTAAAGAAAAATATTCATGATACTCGTATGATAAACCGAATATGCAAATTTAAAATTCACATTTTAACTGCAATAAATGTAGATTCAAAAATTGAAATGTAATAAATACTTAATCGTACTAAAATCGCCAAGCAGTAATGTTTCAAATTAAAAATGTAAAACAAAGAAAATACCGAACAGGATTGAGTGAAAATACCACCCCTTCCTCTATTGAATCATCACCAACAATCGTACCAAGCCTCTCAAGCACCGATGCTTGAAATTAAAACTGCTCAATGCTTTCTTCCAAGAACAGGGCCCCCAAATAGCATTTTGTCTTGGTCCCCATCAAGGTAGAAACGCGCCACTGGGCGAGGCCATCGACAGAATTAAAATAACGCGACCGAGTCGCAGGAAGGTCGGTTCACAGAAGAATTCCAAGCGTAATACTTCTCATCCGTCGGCTGTGGCACGTAGTCGGCCAGGATACACGGTTTCGGGCCGTGGCACGACTTGACGAAACGAGTTTAATTCAAGTCATTAGCGCACGCCCACATTGAATGGTCTCACGAGGACCGAACCCTCCGCGGCGAGCGCAACGGAGGGCCCCCTGAAACCAAAAGGAAATACCTGTATGGGATTCGCCGCATACCCGAGCCTCATAAAACGTTTTTTGCGCCACCACGAAATCCATTACGAGGGCCTTCCTGTGGCTCGTCCGAAACGAACCGAAGCCTCGATTCCAATTGCTTATTTCGCTTGGGAACGAGTCGATGATTCTTAATCACCTCTGTGCGGTAAACACGAACCCCCATCCCCCACGAAAGAATAATTTAGGATTGGTACATATTAGAATAGAGGCAAAACATTCTTGTACAATTAGTGATTTTATTAGAATAACTGCTCTGGTCATCTGCAAGTCAAAATATTATATTATAAATATTCAAATTTATCATATACGTTTAATAGTTAATGACAAATAATAATACTTTGTAATATTCTTCCAATTCGATTAAAACATTACACACACTGTTTCACACTGTTGGAAAACATTGAAATTATAAAATATACTTTTATATACTTGTTATTTCACGAATGAACCAATCTCTTTGTATTTTTCATTTTCATTTTACTTTTGTTTCAAACAACGAAATGAACACAG
>NW_026534347.1:9720877-9787003 GCF_026225885.1 Hylaeus anthracinus
TTTTCATTTTCATTTTACTTTTGTTTCAAACAACGAAATGAACACAGTTAAATAACTACTAAAACTACACGTACTTTATTTATTCGTTAAATTTTCATTCAAGATCTCACCCAATTCATCACCCCACACGGAGGCATTTCACTATCAGCTTGGATATTGTTCAGTATAACTGTTCAATTCCAAGCTGAATAATGCGGAGTAACGTTGAACGATAAACACGAGCGTGTTGCTCGTTTAACGTCGCCACGAGCGGTACTCCAGTTTCATTGACGTTTTGTCAGCCGTTCAACTCGATTATAGTTGCCCGCTCCGCTTGTGTTCTTGCGTATCGTGGTTACTCCACAAAAGCTGTTTGCACGGAAAGTTTACCGTGCCGCGGCCTAACTTTTATCTATACCCGTTCCCATGTGAAACAATGGTACAAAACGATGTCACCCGAAATCCTTGGAAACTCGCAATTCCGGTATAATTCATTTACGCGGTTATTTCGTCGGTTTTAGTGGAATTTGTTGTAATTGCGTACAAGTGTCTTCACGACTGAGTCTTATAATGGATGTAGTTAAACTAGCTTTGAATTTGAGTTCCAATAAGTAACTGAACAGGCTCTATTCTGGGAAGGAGAGATCTGGTCTCCCCTGTAACTTCTAACGACTAAAATCGATATTCCAATATGTATTGAAGAAAAGTTTCCAATGAAAGAAAATATAAGTAAGCGGTGTTGCTGTTACTTAATGTTATGCAATTGAACGCGTTTTAATATTACTCTTCGTTTGTATAAAATAAATTCCTGAACACTAAATATTTTTCGGCCATTCAAACAAAAACACATCCTTAAACACATTTGAAACTATTAGCGAACAAAGGTTAAATTATCTAATATTATTCAATATTATTTAATATAATTTAATAATACCCACAGGTATTTTATTATTTCAAGTTAATATCAGAAGTAATGTTAAAAATGTTAATACAAATACGAGCACAAATGTGCAAAATTTATTTAATTTCTGTTATTGGTTCGAATCATTAATTGCAGTTTTTCGTGGACCACTTTCTCGCATCATGGTTAGATAAACGCTGCTATAGACAACCCGAGACTCTCATATTCACGGTGTCGAATCTATTCAATCCTGGGTGAATGAAATCGTGTCAAATGACTACTAAGTTGTCGGTACCGAGTCCAATGAGTCCGGATTATGGCTGCACACTGTGCGTTTGAATGCGACAGGCGAGTGCAGAGATCTATGATATTGAGGCTCGCCACTCACGTGTCCGTTTAATCCGCATGATGCCCAAATTGGGTTTTATTAAAAACGGAGCATCGTAATTTCTCGAGAATTGGACGTACGTTTCGGAGCCAACAATCTGTGTTCTATGAAGGACTCATTTGCGTTTTGCATAGGACTTTATAAATTCTCATTATATCATTATAATAAAATAATAATATTTTAGGGAAGCACTAAATGCACGCCTAGTAACTGTTTTATTTACGGTTTTTAAAATTTAATTTTGATTTTACAGATTCAGATAAAGAATTGAGATTTAAATAAAAGTATCTTCTGACCAGTGCAACATTTTCTTTTTGATATTTTACATATTTTTTTCATTTACCCACGTCCTCGTACCTCTTCATCCGCAAATGCATAAACATCTGCAGTTTAATTATCATATTAGATTTCGAGGAATCGTCATACCGAACCAATGACACTGAAACGCTAGTCCCGTGTAATTTATTCGATAGCGCAGATTCGTGATTGGCCGCGTGACCATCGCGCGACTTCTATTCAGACCTAATTTACGATTCAACGACCGGCCAGTAGAGGACTCGACTGTTCTCGAATTCTGCATTCATGAACCGGATACACGTGCGAATATGTGTATGTACAAGCGACGAGTACCTTTGACGCGCGTTATTCAACGTCCAAACGAAGGAACAAAAACAAAACTTTTCCAAAAGTGGCTTCAGGGGTTACACTACTTTCACTACCTTCCGGGCTTTTTCAAGAATTTTTGTTGAAGCGAAAACAAAATTTTCCTTAATTCCCCCATGTGCTAACAAGTATAGATGCGAACATTATTATCTTTCTCATCTAAATGTTTTTCTATTTTAGGGACAATCCACATTACAATATCGCGAAATTACACGACCGGGGAATTTTGTGTGTAATAATGTTACGTTTGCTTGCGGTGTATAGCTAATTACACAATCTTGGAAATAAACATTAGAAATATCAATTCCATTAAGCTGAGACCGTAAGAATTTAGTAATCACCATATTACATCGTTCTGCATGCGCCGTAATAGCATTACCACAATCATCTTCAAAGAAGAATGAGGCGATAACTCCTCGAGACCACAGACCACACCAAACCGTACATTTTTGCAGATACAGTGAATGTTCGCGTATAATTTTAGTATTTCCTTCCCTCTAAATGCGACAAGTTTGTTTATCTACATATCCATTTAAGGTAAAATGACCCTCAATGCTGAGAAAATGATTTTACGCGAAAACTGAAAAATTGATTATTTATTATTTTATATAGTTTTATATTCATAGACACCCTCAGAATTTTTCCTATATCTTCACTAACTATAAATACACATATGCAATCTAGAAATTATTATTTAAATAAGAATGGATACCCTAAAGCTTCTTTTGAAAACACTTTTCATCTACAAAACGAAAAAGGAGAATCGCCATCAATTGTAATAAAATTTTGTTCCTACGATTATTACTACGCTATTTGTCCATTTTTTTCCTTTTCGTTGCGCGCTGATTCGATGCTATATAAAGTACACTGTTATCGCGCGATGTAATTAAAACAATCACCGCCGATTGCCTGCACAATGGAACGCGATAAATTGTGGGGTTTTATAGAAATCGATATCGGGCCTCGCTCGACCTCCTTATCGTCCTCGGGGAAATGTTAATTTTCGCGAACGCCGCAAATGTACAATTGAAAATTGTTTTTCTAACGCATCGATTATTTGCTGTGCACGATACTTGAAATAGTTAGGGCAAGATTTCCTGAATTTTTTTTAGTCACCAAATGCTCTATGTTTTCGTTTGAAAAATTAAGGGTGTCTTGTATTTCAAAATTGTTCAGAAGTCGAAGCGATAAAATATCCACGTAACTTTCTATTAATTAACAAACCTTCATAATATTTATCAACGCTCTAAATATTTTTTCGCCTTGGGAATTAAGAATTACCTGCTAAACTAGAAAGTGAAATAGAAAATCGAAATTTACAATTTCTCAGACTTTCTTTTTCTATTCTAATACACGGAATTGATTTGCAAAGGAAATAAACGAGAACAGCCTACATTTTTGTTAATAACATTGCATATAAGAGTCGTCTTGAAATTTTATCGCGCTGCCCTACGTGGAACACAGTCAACAGCAAACAAGTGCACGATCCTATGGCTGCTATGAATGATTCACCGACTTTTCGCGTCTATAAGTACAACAATTATGTTGCAACAAGCTATATTGCGTTTTTTTTAATTCCATTAATCGTTCTTCATTCTGTAGGACGCAATACGCGCATTGACCAGTGGCGAGCAACCTCTCTAACTACATGGTCCATTTAAATCACTACTGCCTCTAATGAATTGTAATTTCAATCTTTCTATCTTTTTAAATAATACGATTGTTAGTTAAAATATTTTAAAACCGAAAATTAGTTAGTCTATAAAAGCGGACATAAAATATTGTTGATATTTAAAATTGAAACCTCTCCACATTATGTACTTGATAATTGTCTTGAAAAGATTTAGTAATACATTATTAATATTTCCATTCTGAGATTTAGTAGAATATGAATTAACATTATGAATACTATATAATGTGGAAAAACATAGCAAATCATACACAAATTAGAAAATTAAACCTGTGATCTACTATAAGGAACTACGGCACACAAGGCGAGGAGGCATCCAATAAACAAAGACGTGATAATTCGACGAGCAACGACCAGATAATTGACCTCTAAGCTAAACAAACCTGTACTCGTCGCCGTTAGGTACTGAGAGGCTGAGGCGATTACACGAGCATTTGCTTTGCAGCTCGAAAGCAGAGGAAGATACACCTACGTGGAAAAAATGTAAAATTACAATTCACGACGTGTCGCGCAACACGTATTAATTCAAGCGAGAAGTTTATTGTCCCCAAGAGATAAATCTGTAACCGCTGCTAAGTACCGTCATGCTGAAAAGATTACACAAGCGTTTCGAGACTTGGAAAGAAAGGAAACTGTACACCCACCCAGAGCGACTGAAAACTTGTGATTCGTTACATGCGAAGTTCTCAAATCTAATTATAGGGGGGGGGGGGGGGGTTTGGAATCTAAGGATTTAAACTAATTGACTGATTTGATTGAGAATCTTGGCAAGTAACTATTTAGATTTTTAGAACGGTAATACGAGACCTGGATTATTATATTTTCTTTTAGATATGAAGAAGGGAGGAACATTTGGAGAATACTATGTTCACTTTAATTCGTTTTTCTTTTTATGAATAATTTTATAAGGAATTATTGAGAAAGACATAAATGTTCCAAGAAGAATAGAAGATATTCTTATATTGACTTGAATAAAAATGTGTTCATTATTTTGACACGTATGAAGAATGAAAAAAAGAAAGGTACTCCAATTGTGAGTAGTACAAATACAATTAAATGAAGACGTACATAAAAATAAACATTGAGACAATAAAATCAATAAGAAAGAAGAATAGAAGCTATTCTTATATTGACTTGAATAAAAATGTGTTCATTATTTTGACACGTGTGAAGAATGAAAAAAAGAAAGGTACTCCAATTGTGAGTAGTACAAATACAATTAAATGAATACGTACCTAAAAATAAACATTGAGACAATAAAATCAATAAGAAAGAAGAAGAAGAAGATAAATTCAAGAAAAAGAAGATTCTAATGTATTAAAAAAAAAAATTGAAGTAGAATCAACGAATAAAAGACGAAAGGTGTGTATCCTCTATTTATTAATCGAAATTGTTATCTAAGGATCATTCCCATCTCCGTGGTCCACGGGTTGCTCGTCACTGTTGGCACAGCGTCTCGTTAAGGTCGTTGCCGCGATGGCAGCCTTTTTCCCGACCTACGACCGTTTTATCAGCGCTCCGTGGACGCTAATAGTCTTAAGAATCCGCGGAATAACAATGTGCTGCCGTGGAATAAGCGCCAGCAACAGATTCGATCTGCGTCCCGCGGAAGCTCGCGAACTGAACGAGATTTACATTTACGTCGCAATTATCAAACGTTATAGACTCGCGAAGACAGATAGGGAACGAGATGATGTTCGAAGTACGAGAAGGGACACCCATGGACGCGGGGAAATTTTAACGACGTACCCGAAAGATGACAGTCATTGTTTACCGCGATAGCTTACCCCCACCAGAGAATGCTGATAAAGTTTCGAAGACGATTCCCGCAACGACAACGCGCAATGATTGCATGGAAATTAAAAGGGTGCTGGAACATCGCGATAAAAGTGGATGGTGGTACATCTAGGGGCTCTGTGAGCAAAGTATCAAATTAACGAAAGTTTTCCATTGGCCACTTTATGTTCCAAGCATTGAAACTGATTAGATGCTTCGATTAGGAATTTTGATACTTACCGATTTGTATCCTGTGTATTGATATGATACTTCTGTTGTTATATTTGCTTTTACATCAAGAAAAGTGCTTGTTGAATTTAGTGTGGGTTTCATGAACAAAGAAGAAAGAAAGAAATTTTTCGTGGGTCACTTTATATTCGAAATATTGAAACCGATCAGATGATTTGATTAGGAATTTTGATACTTACTATTTGTATTCTGCGCACTGATATTATATTTTTGTTATTAGACTACGAATAAGTGCAAAATGCATAAAATATACAAAATAAAATACACGTCACAATGTTTAGAAGTCAATACATACTTTAATTTACATTACCATTCTTCGTTTATGTATATAAAGATATGAATTTGGATAAACATTAGCAGTATACTTATTATATTCGCTAATATACATTTAAAAAGGATGAAAATTTGTCATCTAAGAATATTATTTTCATTTTAACCGTACACACCGCACCAATAAATAAAGTAATCTCCCTTGATCCTGACTAATTCTGACTAATCTTTCTTAAAATTAAAATCTTGCATAATAAACAAGTGTATTATTTTAAATGAAACAACGAAAATGTCGCGACTAATATTTCCCTCGTAAATTCTTCAATTTCAATGATATTTATAATAATTTACTAAAATTTAGCACTTGTACTTGTGCTCACTACCAGCGAATGTATTATACCCGTTAAGTACCACGGCATTTAGATAGGAATACTTTTTACAAGTATAAGAGGGGTCAGCTTTTCGCGTCAAGGTAAACGATCGGAGATAGTAATATAATCGATTCCACGGGCATTGTTAAACCGCTTGTACTGTACTCCGTTTATGACTAAACGACAACCGCAAAACTTTTATGTTCTTTTTATAAATTCTATAAATTTTATAAATAGTTCTTTGATACTGTACAAATAAATAGCTCTTAATTACTTTATAGATAAACAGTTTTTCAACATTACATGGATAAGGAACTAGTTCATATTGATGAACTATTTATCTATATAATGTTAAAGAACTATTGTATTTCGTGTTAAAGAATTATTTATGTACATAGTGTTAAAGAACTATTTCATGTTGATGAACTACTCGATACTGTATAAATAAATGGTTCTTTAACACTAAAACTTTGTATACAGTACAAAATACGATCAGAAAATAATACGAAAAATTGTCTAACAAACAAATAAAATTATTATCCAGGTTCTTGTCACTTTATCTTTAGTAAAATCTTTCTGTAAATTCTGGAGGATCTGTGTTCAAAACAAAGTCATCTTGTACCAACGAAAGGTCACCGGGACGGTAAAACGGGCAAAAAGGGATAGACTGGAAAGTATCTTAATTAACTATCCTCGCGCAGAGATAAGAGGACAACTGGCGAAGGCGTGCTTATGGGTAATAAGTTCTCGGCAAAGAAACCTTCAAGGTGCTTCATTAAGGAATCAATTGCATACGTATGCAATGTATTTACAGAAAAGATTACGTATCTAGTTGGGAACGATCGGATTTCAAAATCACGAGATAACGCTTATCTCCAGCTTTGTAATGAAAATAACATTCGCCAGAAGTAATCGAAAATGTGAGTCGAATACTTGATTTTAATCCGAAAGGGAGTTCTAAAGTTAAATATTATCATTATTAAAATGTTGCTCAAAACAGAAAATCAATATTTTTCACGATTCGGAACTCTGAATTGAGAAATTAAGAATCAAGGAATGACTATGTACAATATAATAATAACTTTCATAGTGTGCTCGATCTTCTAAATTAACTTATACTACCCAAAATCTTATAATATTATATTATGTATGATATTACAAATTATTGTAAGTTACAATTATATCTACCCAGATTATATTTGTTTGCGATATAAGCAATATTATAACATTACATAATATAATATATACTGATATTGTATTATTATATCACGTATACTCTGAAAAATATAATTTGGATACATGTGTTTTTTAATTCTCTTGAGCATGTTTAGAGTACAGTGTCGATTATCGGGCCAATAAATATCGTACATCCGATTTTATGTTAAATAAAATGGTAAATGAAAACGTACGGTACACGTTAGGTAATGGAACCATTACCATACAACTATAATAATATAAAATGACACGACATAAAGCTGCTAGTGTTACAAACAACATGCAAGAAAAATGCAATTCTACCGACAACATTATTTACAATGTCCGAAAAAAAATAGTGACGTACTTCGAGACACTACATCATACGGTAATAGCATTTACTAGAGATCGTTATGCTAATAACATGTTACATTAACATAGCTTCCGAATGGTACGTACTTTATTAAAGACTAAATAACTCGTTACAATGTATAAACCAGAATTCCTGAGCAAGTGCAAACTACAATCGGCGTGAAAAAAGTATTCAGTTATGGAACTGTAAACATGTAACGATGGGATATCAACTGGACGTGTTTTTACTCGTTAATCTTAATTGCAATTTGCGCTTTTATCCTTCGCTTGTTAATTAGTATTCTATTATAATGAGTACCTACACCAGAGAAATGAGGACAGAAATAATAAATATTATAATTAGAATTAGTTGAGATACTGGAAACAGAGTTTTGTTAAAAAATTATAGAGATAGAGAGATTATAAAAATCTTTATTATAGACTATAAAATTCTAAAGATTATAAAAATGTTGATCATAATTAAATCTTGCTCAAAGACGACAGGGGAGTGTTGTACTTTGCGAACAGTTTTTTAATATCTCGGTATTTGTTTAAGAAAAATTTGTATCATAATATTTGTTTACAGACTTTTTCTAAATGACTAATATTTTTTGCTAAATGAATAATGACTAGACTGACGATTTTATGCATTTATGACATTCAATAATATAGAAAACATACGAACAATATACTACGTTGACTTCACAGTCAAACATCAAAACCTCCCAAAAGAAAGGTCATTGGCCCTCTATCAAATAAATGTGATACTACCTAGCTTCAAATAAACATAACTCCTAAACTAATCACGATAGGGAACCGCAGTTTGCGACATTATTATTCTAATAAATTATATTGAATATAAAAGCCACTAAAATCGCGACGGCCCATAATTTTATCATTCCCCAATCTTGTCTAAACATTCCCAACTCTGCATTACATACCGTCCACAAGGCATGACGTGTGGAATAAACAGAGGAGCGCCAGAGCGAGAAAGCTCGCAATGCCGCCGTCGCACGCGCCTCTCATCTTCCCTCAGCTTTTCGTCGCCGTTGTGTCGCGTGTCGTCGTCGTCGTCGTCGTCGTCGTTGTTGTCCCGTCCACGGCCTCTCCACGCTCCTCTCGCGAAAAAAAGCGATTTTCGCGAAAGCGGCGGCAAGGCTCAATGGCGACGACAGTAAACAGCGGCACGAGGATCGCGATCGACGTACGCACGGCGATACCTCGATGCCCGTAATATCATCTTCTTGGTCGACGCGGGGATAAGGCCAAGTTTCCCCGTCGACGGAACACTTGTCACCGTTGATCGCTACTCATGCGAGCTCACACACACGCGTCCACAGAACCTAACGCACAGTGGTTCTTCGTTACTCGGCTCTCGTGTTGTTTTCCTTTTGCTCACCGCGTCCCACTGTCATTGCTCGAGGTTAGGTTAATAACAGGCATAACACAGCCGTAACCGAACGCTTGTACTTTATTCCTGCACGTTAACTCTCGTTTTCTTCACTCTATACAATCTTGACGCGACGAACACGTATTATTATTATCGTCGCTAGTCGTGTGCAATGTATACGCGCTAACGAGGTGTCTTCTCCTTTTTTTTATCGAACCAACGTTGCACCACGCACTTTGCCGGGGTACGGTGGAGGTTATTTCTTTTTTGTCCCCCCGGTTCGTTAGTTTGTCGCGTTATACGGTGTACTCCGTTGCCCCTCGTCGTCTACGCCGCGCAAGGCGAGCCGCCATTTTCCTACTGTGCTGATAGGCCCGGCCTATTATCCCTCTTGGCCAACAGAAAGAGAAGACACGCGCGCGCGACAAGGAAAAAAATAACAGCGAAACGATTCACTGCCACCTTGATGAATGGTACGATTTCGTATGTATCACGCGGCGGCAACGCTCCGGCATCGTCAGCCAACGGCTTCGTTGATGTAACCTACGAGAACACTGCTGTCACGCGGACCACTCGCGAATTTTCACGACGTACGCGGAGCGAACGACTTATGCTGTTGCTACTGCTGCCGCTACTGCCGTCACTGCCGCTGCTGCTGCCTCTGCTTCTGCAGCAAGTAGTTCCTTCAACGGCGCCATCGCTCTTCTGTGGCAGGGCCGTGAGTGACCACCACGGGCCTCGACTTAGCCAGGGACGTAGGCGACAATTCTGTCTCCACGTGGCAAAATTTAGGGATAGAAATTCATTCTGTGCACGTTGACTGCCAGACAAATATTCTTTAAAGTTTCTACTAAAATGAAATATTATTTAACCTATTGGAGACTGCATAATCAAACATTTATCGACATATTTATTCTTGTAATTTCATCAAAATTCATGAATTTGGTTTAAATTCATTTCCTTTGATGCTTGACATTCGGAATTAATTTTGTTAGTTTCTTCAGTGGAAAGCACTGTCACCCACATGTGGGTGACATGGCGATCAACGTGTTAATCGTAACTCTAGTTTGAGTAGGTATACTTATTTGTCAGTTTGTTACATTCAAGTACCAATCTTCCAATGATTTCATCTCTGCAATCAATCTATATAGAATATATAGTTAGATAACCTGTTTCAAACCATTTCAAACTCGTAGCCATTAGTAGAGTGTATCTGTATGTACGAAGTTCATTAGTCAACAAATTTTATTGTCGTTTTTGTAATGGATTATAAGTGTACTTGGTAATTATAATAATGGTAAAAGTGTAATAATAAGTAATAGTAATTGTAGCGTCAATCAGATTGTGACTTAGATTACGAGTATAGATTCATGGAAATAAAGAATAGGTTAAAGACTTGGAACTGGTACTCTAACATGACGATATGACGAATGAGTATATCTGTTTAAACTGGAGTTGTAAATAATTAAATATAAAAACACATTTATTTGTACATGTAATAAAGGGAAATTAATCCTTCCTTCTAAATCTCGTACAATATCGTGAGCCCGCGTGTTTCGCGAATTCCTACTTACGCTACTGGACCATTCGCGAAATTTCTATTAATCGGTCGCCCTGTTCTTTTACCTTTCGTATATTGGTTACGTTTGAAGTTTTACTTAATCATCATTGACTCCAAAACAACTCAAGTATTTGGTGAATGGTATAAGACATTTTTGTTTGCACAATTACTCCACGCCAGTTGCTCATCAAAAAAAGGTAGTTAATTATCAGAACGATATTCGAAACAATTAGTTGAAAGTTAAAAGTTCGTTTTTAACATTCACATTTTTTTAATTTAAAACATTTTTCGAAGCTCAAAATAATTAGATATTTGGAAATTATGTAATTTCTATTTTTTTTTACCACATTTCAATAGTATGCAGATTTACGAAAATTTGTACATAATATTCCAAACTCCATATTTTCTCTTAGAGTATAAAACAGTATACTCTTAAGAATTGATATATGAGAAGCTAATAAGATCGATTTTTTTTCCGTCGGACTCGCGTTCATTGAGTGGAATGTACCACCGAAATGCTCGTCTAAAAATAGCGAAACATTTCGTCTAGGGAATGCCAAAGAAATATATACACATTGCAAAGAAATGAAAAATGGGTTGGAAATTAAATGTTGTGTCTTAGAAAATTTTCTATCAACGTTTATTTATAAATTTTATCCGTATATAACCAGAAAAGTAAAGATATTATATTATATGAAACAAGTTTATGCCCAAACACAATTTTTAACAGTTTCATATAATTAGATACATTGAAAATGATTTTTTGTAAAACTATTGTGAAAAATATAGTTATTCGTTAATTTATCGAGATTGTTTTTACGAATGGTATATTTTGCACGCATATACCAATTATGATGTAATGTCAACATTACTCGTGCGCTTTACTTCACTCGTTCTTAACGTTATCGCTACGAAGAAAAATATTTATAATACTTGTAAAACTAAAGTGTTACCCATCGAACGATAAGGAATCGCTTTAGTAAAGATATCGTCACGCTTTTGAAAACGGCATAACCATTAAGAAGGAATCGATTAAACGTGTAAAAATATTTGTATGAGGATATACAATTTAGAATTAAATCCTAAACTATAGGAAATATTTCTTACAAAATGCAAAGTAGGATTATCGACATAACTTAATTGTAATAATGACGTATGTAACATATGCAATTAATTATTAACCTATTTCTTTAATAAAATGCAAAAATTTATGTGCAAGTACATTTTACAGGAATGTACTATACGTCGAAACTTATACTCGTAAAATTTGTAGCATGTACACAATATTCCACTAGAAGAAAAAATACTTAAAATCTTGCTTGGTATTATAGAATACTATTTATTGGATCGTGTAAATGCCCATAATTGATAAATTTGCAATTGAACTTGCAACTTATTTCGGCGAAAAGTCAGAGATATTAGTTCTTATGATTATAATTAAAATAATTATGAATGCTGTTAATACATCATACTATCAAAGTATGTAAAAAATATATACAAATATTTGAGGCAACTGAGATTGTTCGTCATTGCAAAACTCTGATAATCACTGTATTTTGTGTACATACTCGTCCCAAAAAAGACGTTTTCTTTAAATATTTATAGTGATAAAGTTCAACTGAATTACTCTTGAATACTCCTGTAGTAATATCAATGCTTGCTTTCGAAACCTAGTAAACTTAAATATTCACAAAAGTGAAACTTATTTCATTAAAATGATTAGGAATTCATTTACAGAAATTTCTGAAATGAGTAATGTCGTTATGTTTACAGCTTCTTCTGTAAATAATTAAAAGAATGTATTAAATTAAAAATATTAGAACTTGTCCTAATTTTCCGCGCGATTTTATCTATATTTGAGTTTGGCTTCCCCATGTTCTTGAAATTGCCGTCCTTGTAGTAACCTTCTTTCCAATAGTTTGAACAATAAATCCTATCTGTTGTAACATATCGTGGTCCAAAATTTTCCGTCCGTCGAAAATGTACGCTGGTTTCATCATGTTATAGTAGATTTGTTTATAATCCAGTTCCTAAAAAATTGGAGAGAACGACAATTAGTTACAGAATTATATGTCAAACATTTGTTCAATGCAATTGTTACTTACTATAAATTCGTCCCATTCGGTACACACGACAATAGCGTGCGTGTCTTTTGTAGCGCTATAAGCGTCCTTATAAATATTGATTCTACTTTTTACATACTCAGGATTGTTCGTTACGCTGGGATGCGTCAAATCCTCCATAATTTGAGTTTCTTCGACCTACACAATGAAATACCAAACTTTGAATAACGTAAATAACGTATGAATGAAGTACACAGAGTGTTTCTTATGAATTGTTTAATGTAATTCTTCAGAGTAAAAAAATAGTAACAAGAAAACGATTATATTCTAGATAGAGATGTCAAGAATATTTACAAAGTCACTACTTTAACGGAATGTATACATTCGTATAAAGACAAAAAACTTAATAAGTCGAGGTGAACTAGATCGAACGATCGATTCTACTGGGAAATATTGAAGCATGACACGTTTAACAATAGATCTGTAAAACAGAGAGAACAAACCTTGGAGCCAGATGCTCTACCTTTTAAACTGAGAGGCAAGTTGCCCGGATACTGCAACACGAAAAATTGCCAAAATTTAAATACGTTTTACTCTGAAATATTTTAGTGACGACATTGATCTGCTTTTACAAAACATATAGAATGGGGAAAAAAATGAAATAGACCTTGAGGTCTTCTTGACACTTCCACCGGAATAAAGCAACTGATATTATGCATGAATTGTTTTTGTATCTAGTCTAAAAATGGGCAAAATTTCATTTGGATGTTTATCGGATTGATTTCTACGGATTTCACTCTGTACTTAAAATTTTTATTTTTATTCAACAAGTAACGAATCAAAGTTTATTAACTTTTTTTTTATGAAGGATTCTTAACTGGTTTTTGAGCAGTAGAAGATTACTTTCAGATTATATCTAGAAGTCTCAGTTTAAGAAACAATAAGTATGGGCACTAATTTCTAGTGCTTTAAATCCCAAATAATTGGCAATCTAATGAATCCTAAGATAACCAATCACCTAATTTAGAATCACTTGGCATGCAAACCAACTTGAAAAATTAATCACACGCCATGTTTCAAAGTAACCTACTGTATCTATACTGCCCAGAAACAATAAATTTTATACACTTTTAAAATCTTTGTTCCTTTCTTGAGCAAAATATTACACCCAACAAACGTTATTTATCCTTCGTTCGCTAAAATAAAATCGAAACTATTATCCAGATGAGAATATTGCTCATCTCTGACGTGTTTTCGTTAAGGAAGATCACCTTGGGATCGTATATGTGAAGCATGGCACCCTCGTCGAGCAGGGTCTTAGCAACGTGAATGGCCGGTGACTCACGCGTGTCGCCGGTGTTTTTCTTGAAGGCGAAGCCCAGCATAGAAATCCTTTTGTCCGTGACGGTATTGAACAAGGACTTTATTACCTTCGCGGAGAACCTCGACTTTTGGTATTCGTTCATGTTTATGACCTGTTGCCAATATGCCGCTACTTCCGGTAAATTCAGGCACTCGCAGATATAAACCAAGTTGAGAATGTCCTTTTGGAAGCAGGAGCCACCGAAACCGACCGATGCGTGAAGAAACTTCGATCCTATTCGCGAGTCAAGGCCAACCGCACGTGCCACCTCGGACACGTCGGCACCGGTGGCTTCGCACACCGCCGACAGCGAATTTATGCTCGATATACGTTGTGCCAAAAAAGCATTGGCGGCCTAAAATCGTAATTGAATTGAAAGTCACTTGCGCAACGGTTCACTTTGTTACGTTAACCCTTCGCACTCCACTGGCGACGCTACAGCGACATACATGACGTGCACAACATGGTTCGGATTACATTTATGGTAATACAAAACGAATTAGTGGAATAAATGAATAGATTTTATGTTATAAAACGCAGATACTACTTATGTTGAAAGGCTTTATAACAGACTTGATACAAAAAGCTTTCGAATGGGGCTTTTAAAGTTTTTTTTTTGTTTTTGTTTTTTTTTTGTTTTTTTTTTGTTTTTTTTTTTTAATAACAATATTACAACAATCATAATAACATAGAACTGTGGAAGTGCAAAGATCCACGAATAAAGTTCCAAGCTCCGCTACGAATCGCTGCTATTTAAAATGCGAAACGTGACTCTGACGATCACATATTTGACAAATGGTGTTTAGCCTTTTCTGTGCACACATGTCGAAAACTAAACGCTGATAATGCACACCGTGTACGTGTAATTAGCATACAGCCACGGCGAATGGCGACTAATTAGTTTCACTAATTGAAACTGTTACAATTGAAGTAGTATATGGATATTCTTTTTTGTTCGTCTCTGATAGATAGATTTTCGCCTCACCAGCTTCGATAGCTCGGAACTCCACGTGTTGGTCGTTAAAATATTTTTCCTCGGAATCCAGTGCTCGTACACCTTGCATAATTCCTCTATGGCGGCCTGTCCTTCGGGAGAGTCTTCGCCGCCTATTAAAACGCGCTCCGCGTGCACCAAATCCTGGATGGCGGTTCCCTCCGCCAGAAATTCAGGATTCGATAAAATCTAAAAAAAAAGAATGTAACGTTTTCCTGTTATTTTATTTTTTAAAAGGATCATTACGTATGTATTGATTCAAGTAAATTATACGTTAATCTAATAAATTCAATTGGAACATTTGTAAATTCTGAAGATAAGTCGTCTTTATTTCACATCTGTATATTAAAAAAAAATGAGGAAAATTACATTTAACTCAAATAGACAGGCCCGGCGCAAGGCAGGTTCAGCGAAAATTACTGAATTAAAAGGTACCGATTTTGATTAACTTTGTACAGACCTGATGATACCATTAACAAATGGAAGCAATTTCTGCTGAGATGCAAGACATTTTTTTAGTAGCGATGATTAAATTGAAAGGAGTAACAAAAATCATCAAAGTATTATTATTTAATATTCATCTTATAAAAGATATATAGAATTTGTAAATAAATAATTCCTCGTTGTAAAATTGAAGTGTAGGATTTTAATGTGAATTCAGGCCTCGCAAAATTTTTGAACCCGGCCCCGCAAAAGATCACGCTGGCCCTGCAAATAGAAGATAATAATTGAAAAAAAAAGCAATATAAGCTCTAAACACGGGATTATTTAAGACTCCAAAGGTGATTTCAGGCTAATGGCCTTGCAAAAAAGTCAACTGAGAAGTAATGAGAATTGAATTACGTAGTGCATTCTACCGTTCCGTCGATGATAGCAAATGACGCGCGATAAATACAAAAAGACCGGCTAGCCAAGACGAGAAAAAGGTCATGAACAACCGGAGCGATGGAACGTCTCAAACGATTAGCGCAAACTTGACAGGTATTAAATCAGGTAATTGCTGACCGTGCCTTTGGCCATTGGCTAATAGCGAACGCAAAAAAGGGGGCACGGATAAAAATTGCATTCGGCAGACAACTGTGTAATCACGACGAAATATTCTCGAGACGCATTACTGATAAGCAGGGAAATTAAATATTTAGATATCCGCAGAAACGGAACATTTGTCGCTGTACACACATCAAGCTTATAATTTGAAGGACTGAGACGTTTTGAAATTTATGAGCGCATCACCTGTTTAAAAAGTTTATCGCTCGGTAAAAAAGTCCATAATTTAAAACCACCAACTGTTTACATTTGTTGAAAACAATTGTACGTTAAATAAACGGTCTCTCCTCCGTATCTGATAACGGATTTATTTATTACTCTCAATATATGCAAATGCGTGCAGGGCACCTATTTCTAAGAACACGTTGTAATTTCTTTTTTTCTCTCCCTTTGAGAGTTCGTAGACCTTAGTTTAAGGAAACGCTGAATTAGGTAAGAAGTTTTTCATAAAACATGTTTAAAATTGCTAACTTTTAGAGTATATAACTTCCTTGAATGGAGAAACTCGAGAAACCAACGTAATAGATAAATTAACAAATACCGCACTTGTTGCACAATCGTTTACCGACTTCAAATCTTTGCGGTTCTATATAGTAGATAAAATAAAGTTTACTGTATTTATTTAATAAACCTACATAAATTTCAACAGTCATTATTTCTAAATTTTGCAATAGAATCGTATAATATGTAATATTATGCTTTATTAATAAGTAATACATGCACAATATTTTATGTTTTATGTTACATTACTGAATTGTGCACGATTCATGTTGCTCCATTACTGTTACAACATGAATATTTATGAAATTAGATTGTCTATTTATAGAAACACGACCACATAAAATAATTGAGTGCAACTCGCAAAAGAAACTTTCGGGACAACCTAATATAATCGAGATAAAATCGACTGCAAGTTCAAGGCCACCGAAGATCTATTGCCAACCCTACTTCCATGTACCGTTTGATTGTCAGACACTCTATTTCCTATCTCTTCATGCAAACGCACAGACGCATGCTTTCCTGCTTTTAACAGGAGGCAAGTTGAGCATAGCGCACAAGTGGAAGTTGTGTCTGGTGTGAATTACATTTCCGGAAGTGACCTTGAGTGGTCAATTCATTTCGTTCTAGCTATAATTTCATTATCTTTTTTTTGTTTTTGCCTCCGCGGATAATAATTCTATCTTCTGTGAAACTTTTCATTAATTACTATATGTATAGAGACTTTTTAAAAGTTGGCGATCTATTGTTTCCGCCTTAAATGTATGAGAATTACCTATAGTAAGAAAATTGTCGAAACATTACCTGGTACGAGACACCCGGCTTGTGATTGGCACGTAAAATGTTCATAATGCTCTCAGCAGCCCTAACTGGCACAGTACTCTTCTCGACAACGATTTTGTCCCCGGTCGCAATTTCTGCGATCATTCTCGCAGCGCTCTCAACGTACTTCAAATCTGCCGCCCTTCCTTTACCGTTACCAAACGTTTTCGTTGGCGTGTTCACAGAAATGAATATCAAGTCCGCCTCCTTGATCGCCGTTTCCATATCCGTGGAGAAGAACAAATTTTCCCCGCGACATTTTCGCACCACTTCGTCCAGACCAGGCTCGTAGATGGGTAGTTTCTCGGAATTCCATTGAGCGATCCTTTCTTTGCTCTTATCTACCACCGTCACTTGAACATCAGGGCACTTCAATGCAATAACACTGCAGGTAGGCCCACCCACGTACCCGGCACCGATGCAGCAAATTTTCCTTATCGTCATTTCGAATTAACTGAACTCTACCTAACAATCAATAATATCGCTCGTTACTTAGTAGTACTTACACCTTTTCTATCAAATTCATTTAATCGTCTTTGTAACACAAGATTAAACTCAAATTAAATGGCGTGATATAAATTTTGTTCTATAAATTCCGAAACTATTTCTCTTTTATTTGCGTAATATTGGGTTTAAAGAAAAATTCTACAATAACTAATCCAACTGCTGTCTCAGAAAAAACATTTATTATCTTTGTACGTAGAGTCATAATCAGAAGCTGTGTAGTACATACAATTTATTATCGGCAATGTTTTGCAGAATAGTCGCTATGCTCCAAGAACTGAATTAAGACGTGTAGATATCATTAATCGTTCTACAAACAATTTGAATCAATCAAACAGGTGTGCTTTATGAGCAAGTGTGCATTGGTTAAATTAAAAATTATATAATACACTTTAAGAAATTTTATCGTAATGAAAGTTACAGTTTTATCAATATAGTAAAAAAAAATTCCACGTGCGAACTAGAATTATTTTAAGTACACTCGGGGGTATCATTTTCGCTGTTTTAAACTGCATCGTATTTACTAGTTCAAAATCACGCATATTACTCCGATTGGAATAATGTATATTTTTGAATGTGAAAGTTTACTATTTTTTTCGATTCAATGTAAGTTCGATCGATTGCAAACTTTGACAAAATGTGATTTTTAACTTTTTATCGATAACTATAAATCGAAACCTGAGCAAAAAATTTATTCGATTAACAGATGACGAATAAAACTAACATGCTGCTTTTTATTCAGAGTTTAATATCTCAACAGTTAAATTCGTGCTTGTTAATCACGAAATCTTTAATTCTATAATTTCAACTCCATTTTTAGTTCTTCTAAAGTAACGAATAAGTAACGAATAAATAACGTATAAACCTGAGCAAAAAATTTATTCGATTAACAGGTGACGAATAAAATTAACATGATGCGTTTTATTTAGAGTTTAATATCTCAACAGTTAAATTCGTGCTTGTTAATCACGAAATCTTTAATTCTATAATTTCAACTCTATTTTTAGTTCTTCTAAAGTAACGAATAAGTATCTAGTTTCTTCTTCTATTCATCATTTGACATTTTTTATCTCGATAAGAATTTTTCCCAGCTCTGACGTTAACGGTACGCCAGATGACGGATACAGCGCGCGACACGCAAGCAGAAAATATTCTACCAAACTACCGATATTTTTCTGAGAATATGAACGAACGAATTTTTTGTGCAACGAATTTAGGTCTTTGCAGTCGATAAAATACGTACGGAGGCACAAGGAATTTTATCCACAGACGATAAGTAGAATTTTTATTCAAATAATGCATAACAAATAAAAACTTTGTATAGAAATTTATTCCAGAACAGATATTCGATTCAACATTTATTCAAAGAAACTTGTATTCTATAAATAAACATAATTGAATTCTACAAACAATCATTGTGTTTAGATAAGATAAGGATTTTATTTATTTTTAATATGTATACGGATTCTATAGTTTCGTTCTTGCATTCGCCGGCTTACTGGAAAAGTTCCTCGTGGCTCCGTCGATCGCAATGGGGTTGAAGTAAAATAATAGAAGCACCCTTGACCTACGGTAGTTACCTGTAGCTAATACTTGTAAAAGTGCGCTGTGATAGAAAATGTGAGGCTTCTCGGAATCGACGAGTGGACGGAAGGAAATGTCACGATAAGCCGACGATCACTGATCACCCATCCAGTTCACGTACCGTCACGAACTCACTAATGAACGAAAGTTTTTAGAACAGCGGAAAGCAGAAACGTTCATGACAGGAACGTATCGTAGACGAATCGTCGACACGCTACGAACACTGACGCAGCTCGGATGCTAAGCGTCCCTCATCACAAAATAGTCTAAACTGGAGGCGCGTAGGTCGCACGCGCGGCCCCTTCTGTTACCACCATACCACATTCCAATCGGTATTGCATTTGCGCATGCGTTTTTCAGAAATTGGCAACGTGCTTGCACATCTTTCAAATTCATGTATTTCTCTCGATAGGAAGAACAGAATCGTGAAAAAAAAACAACAAATCATTAGTATATACTTCTTCATTAACTACCATATGCTACTTGAAATTATGTTCAACCTACCATCTATTATAAAATTTAAATAAACACTGTTTGTACTGAATTGAAGATACTTTTTTGAAGATATACACGCTTTCTTTCTGCAACAAAAATTACTTTTACCACTTGCCCTGCTTGCAAACAAAATTTTTGTCAATAGGTAGAGTTATATTACATACATTTAACTACGATAAATGGAAGTCTAAATTTATATATATATATAAAATTGATGTAGGATTTATATGACGCATAAATTTAACAGAAATAATTAAATATTAGAATTTCGAACTGATTAAATTTCGTTTCAAAGCTACAGTCCATTCATTCTGAAGATGGAAACGATGTAAACAAAAACACGTGACTAATAGAGCCGAAACATCAGAAGATCATGCCCTGATTTATACAGATTACTGTTTACGTTTATTAACAGTAATGAATCATTTCCTAACTATATACCTGTTAGATTTACAAAAGGAAATAACTACACCTAAACGAATAGAATTCGTCATAACTTTAAGGCCAGTCTCTATACATGAGTCGTACGATACATTCCTGACAAAATAACATGGTCAGCGAACCAATAGGATTCCAATCCATTCCAATCACGTGATATCTGTTATTTACATCGTTTCCATCTTTACAATGAACGAATATTACATAGATTTTTTAAAATAATTATTAAAGAAAATTCCAATGGATGACTAAAAACATCGATTGGAATGAATGTTAATTATTACGTTGCTTTCATAAAAATAATTATATTGGCATGATATTTGTCAAGTGGCGCTGCCGTTGCTGTGGTGGCGCTGTCGATGAATCGTTCTTTACGTTCTCGACGGCCGTACTTCGCGTCGTGTTGAACGAAGTACTAACTTTTATATCCAAAGAGATATAAAGGATCCGTTACATTTCCAATTAGAACAATGGTCCAAAAGAAGGTAAATCTACTAAATCCCCGAGTAAAAGTAATATTTCTATAAATGATATGTTATTGCTATGAATTGTAGTGGTTAGAATTCGGCATGTTTTGGACGCATTGAAGCATTGTAAATGTTTCTGTCTAGCAGCATATGTATTTATTCATCATATCTATGAGTTACTGCAAATGCAGTTATTTTTGTTAATATAAAAATATAAGCATTTCATAAATATTAAGGTTATAACACCTTTTCCGATATAGCTAATAATAACGTTTTTAGTTTTCATAATTGCACACGAAAGTTGTAAACATATCTCAGCGTTTATTAATTAAGTGAATTATATTAACGAAGGCATTCTTCTAAAAATATAGCCAAAGAAGAAGGTAGGAAAGAAGGTAGCAGCTGCCCCATTGGCAGTCAAGAAGGTTGAACCGAAGAAACAAACTAATCCATTGTTTGAAAAACGTACCCGTAACTTTGGTATTGGTAAGTGGAAACTACATTTGAACCATATAATTTAATTATTACATAGTAAATATATATATTATGTTAAAACCAGAATTTGATATTTAGGACAGGATATTCAACCTGCACGTGATCTGAGTCGCTTCGTAAAATGGCCCAAGTACATTCGTATTCAGCGGCAAAGGGCTGTGCTCCAAAAGAGACTGAAGGTACCACCACCAATCAACCAGTTCACACAAGCATTGGACAAACAAACAGGTATATTTCTTACATAATAAATCAGCAACTATCAAGGGTTTTTTTTTTGTATATACAATATTTTTTTTTATGTTATTCCAGCTACACAGTTATTCAAATTGATGGAGAAATATAGACCTGAATCTGCTGCAATGAAGAAATTGAGGTTGAAGGCTAGAGCAGAACAAAAAGTTGCAAAAAAAGAAGACATGCCAACAAAAAGACCCAATGTGTTAAGAAGTGGAACAAATACAGTAACCACACTTGTTGAACAAAAGAAAGCTCAACTTGTTGTGATTGCACATGATGTTGATCCAATTGAGGTATGTATTGACTCTAATTTTTCAAAACTCTATAACAACTTCTTCATTTTATTTACAACTATGATGTTTGAATTTCTTCGCCTGAAAATGATTGATACAATCAATCATTATTATCAAAATGATGAAATATGACCCTGAGTGATATACACATAAATCAGTAATTTCATTATGTTATTCTGTTATTATATTAGAATTGACTATCACTCACAATTATTTGCAGATTGTACTTTTCCTGCCAGCTCTTTGCCGTAAAATGGGCGTACCTTACTGTATAATAAAAGGCAAAGCACGTTTGGGACGTCTCGTCAGACGTAAAACTTGCACTGCAGTAGCTCTGACTCATGTAAGAATAATACATTTTTTTTTTGTAAATTATAATTATTATTATTTAAAAAAACTTAATATGATGAGTTTAATTAGAGCCAATCCAATGACTACATTTATGATATAATCACAAAACGTATCTGATATATTATTAAAGATATCTCTGTTTTCATCAAAACTTTAGTTTGTACTATAACAGTTTATTTTTATTTTAGGTGGATTCCGGTGACAGAGCCAACTTCTCAAAAATAGTCGAAGCTATTAAGACGAACTTCAATGATAGATACGACGAAATCCGACGTCATTGGGGCGGTGGTCTGTTGGGCAGCAAATCTGCTGCTAGGATAGCTAAGTTGGAGAAAGCTAAAGCTAAGGAACTTGCGCAGAAACAGGGTTAACATCATCCTGTTCATCGGGTATTGTTTACCATGTATAACAATAAAATATAAAAATCAAACACTTTGTGTTCTAAATAGTTCATATCCTTTGGCACTATCACTAATAAATTTAATTGCGTAAATACTCTTTCTATATTGAAGTGTTGTTGGGACAAATTATGTTCGCCCTAAAAGGACGTTTCAAAACTTTGTACATAGTTTGTTGACAAAAAAAAAGGTTTGCGAGCGTCAATTAATCTGGTGAGTTCCCTTCCCCTCCTATTGCCGCACAAATCGCGGCCGATCGAGTAATAGTTCGGACCAGTTCGGACTGGTTCAGGCCAAATGGGTGCTAAGAAGGGAAGGGATTCGTCAGTCTTCATCCACGTGCTGTATGAATCACATCGGAGCTAACAATACAAGTGTAAGAATCTAGTGTACATCATCGAGCTTCGCAAGACAAATGGGTACATAAATTATGTATGTAATTCAAGTATTTAAATTTTATATAGATATATTTAAATTGAGTATGTACAGTACAATATAAGTTTTACTAAGAAATACGTTCATATCCTTTTCTTTATTAATTTTTCTAGTCTTTTAATTCGCCCAGCTTCGTGTTCTGGGCTGTCTTGAATAATATGACTCCTAGTGTCGTGTAAAACATCAATATTGTCGGGTTGCTTGAATTGTTCCAAGAGTAACACTTGTTCAGTTTTCTTCAAGCCCTATAAATTATTAATAACTTTAATATATTTAATGTGAGTTTTAAATCTTGATTGAAAACAATTAATCTTACCTTCATATCTAAAATTTTCTGAAATTCTGGTGCTTGTAAATCTGGTAAACGCATCCTACACTGTTTCACAAAATCTTTTGGAGATTCAATAGGCGACATTACGATTTTGAGAATCATTTCAGCACTTGCCATTCCTTTAACTACTACCTATTTATAATAAAAACAGTGAATTAACACAAGTATCATTATGCAAATGGTACAAACTATTACCTTAGTATACGTCGCCGGAGCTTTTCTTTGAACTTGATAACCTGTTGATGGAAGATCTAAGAGAGCAGTCTTCAACATGTGTACATCCAACAATAATTGTTCAGCACCCACTGTATTTAAAGGTTTGCATTTATACAATTGTTGTACTAGTTTTACGATAAAAGAGCTGCGAACAATTTTTTTATTAGTATAATTTAATAGCGTGTAAAATAGATTAAATAATAAATAAAAAATGTATATTACCTAGCAAATTTCACGCAGAGTTGAGTAAAGTACTTCCTGCACGAGGATAATCTATCTCTGATAGTAGGTATTGTTTGTCGTAGATGTGCCACGATAGTGTTAACATAATTACTTTGGTCACCAACAACTTCTATGGCACTCCACTGAACCTATGATTGTTCACATTTCAGTGTAAGTAATTAGAATCATTTTATATGTCAATAGAAGTAAATAGAATTATAATCAAACAAACTAAATACTTTTGTCATTGCAGTTAATGCTGATTCACACGCGGATTCCAGATCTTGAACAAGCAATTGAATACAATTTGATATGACACTGAAAAAGAATGTTCGGATTTTTATTAGTAAGTATCGCTATTAAAAAAAAAATATTTGAATTAAATTTGTAAGTACTTAATACAAATATACAGAATATATACTTGTGAAAAATGTCTTGTTCCTGAGATAAATTAATTTTTTCAGCATAACATTTATCCGTCTTTTCTCGAAGTTTTTCTTCCAATTGCTGTGTTGTTTCTAAGCAATATTCAGCTGTTGTTAATATGCTGAAATACATATTCGTGTAATTTATTTCCTCTTAAACATAACATCGTTAAAAATGTTGCCAATGAGCAAACCTTTACCAGCATATACGTGATTGTTCTTCTTTGCTAAATCTAGTACTTTCACCCTCTTTTAAAAAACTTTGAAAATTTTGTATAAAACCGGAAGTCGACAGATCTCGAAAGTCACGTGTTATACTACTCATACTTGTAGCAATTCCCGCACTACCCCCAATTCTGTAATAGAGTTTACATTATTGAAAATCACAAAATAATTTTAAATAATACTTGTACGTATATACTTACTTTGGTAAATTATTTTGCAGTATTTTAAGAGCATATTCTCGTAGGTACTTTTGAAATGTTTCAGCTAAATTTAACATAATTGAACCAGTGCTAAGCTGTGTACACTGCAACATGCACTTTTTATAAAATACAAACAGATCTGCGCATGAAGATAACACACTACTAGGACCCTCGATTCCATCAAAATCTTTAGCACCAGGTGGTTGTGTTTTAGAATCTGATACAAATTTATCCATTAGATCTGATAAATTACGATCTAAACTCTCTATATAAATGTTTAGATATGGTTCAAAACATCTCCCTATGAGATTTGAAAATGGCGATGGTTTTGGTTTCTCAGCTGGTACCTAATATGCAATACAACATTTTAACATGTTAGATACAACAGTATTTCGTGTAAGGTATATGGAAAACTATGGTACCTGTTCATTTTCTTCAAACGGATTGCCTGGAACTTTATCTGTAGTGTCTGTATTGACAGTAACTTTTGTATTCTCTGTTTCGAAATTTTGTAAAGTAATACCCGTGAATCTTTTCGCTAACAGTGACTCAAAATTACTTGTTCTTTGAATCGCATAAAGCAGTAGTTTCACGTCTATTTCGGCGCGTCGTTTATACATTAATTTAGCTAGATCTTCTCGTGTAACATTACAGAATTGTACAGCAATTCGTTCTGAAATCTCCCAATCTTGTGGGAAGATCGATCCAAATTTAGATTCAAAATCAACTAAATGCTTTTTTATCCATGCATAGCGCCGATCTATTTTATCCAACCACGCGAAATCTTGATTTTCTTCAAATAAATGCGCGTACTCTTGTAATTGAATACCTACAAACCAGGTGAGAAGATCCTTCCTTATAAAAAAGAAGAGTTTGTTGTAGTCATCTTGATATTATTTAAATGCTGTGAAATATAATAAATATATTTACTTCACTTTAGGATCCAATACAGATAATACTAAACAGCCTTCTGTAAGTTGATTGAAATATTTAGGGTTTTGACCAGAAAATGCTTGTTTAAAATCTGCTGTAATTTGTTGGGCCAGTTCAACATGCACTTGATGCACCTTAAAAATCAAAATAGTATTAAAAATGATCTGCATAAATTATTGTATCAAAAAACTTAAATATTTCATACTTCTTCAGATAACTGTTTCACTTGAGGTATATCCATGTAGCTATTAAAGTGTTGCATTACTTCCATCACAGCTTGTAGTGGTAAAATAATTTCACCGTATTGCTTCTTTTGTGTTAATACCCTAGCAAGATTAAAGTAATGTTGTATTTCTATATTATAGTAAATAGATATTTAATAGTAGAAGTCAAGATACAATACTTTAAAGTATCTACACCTTCCACGAGCATGTGCAAATGATTTAAAGCAGTTATGGAAGCAGTAAGATTTCTTTTAGCAAAATCCAATTGTTTAATGTCCCTTGTTATTTCTTTAACTACTTCCTCTGATTGCTCTGCTTTATCTTTTATATCTTTAATGTGCACAAATAATTGTTTTATTACTTTCTGTGCATCTTCTAGCGCAGCTCTTCCATCTTGACCTACATTTGTCTGGCCACGTACCACTGAACGAATCTCTTTGTCAATTGTACGTATTTTTGATTCCATTTTATTTACTACATCATCGATATTTGAGAGAGACTGTTCTGATGGAAACAATGAATTTATGTAGTCTACCACATTAAAGTTTGGTTGATCCAATGGATCTGTACTGGGCAGGACCTTGCAATAAAAAGTTGATATAAGTATTTCATTTGCATCTAATATACCACTAACATATTTATTAACATCCATCAGAACATGTGAACTTGTAAGCGACTAGTGAAAAATATTCATGATAGTAATAATTTTACATTTTATGTCCAACCATAATACATGTTAACCCTTCATATTATTTTATCGGCAAAGCATATATAAAAATCAATAGTCGTGGAAAAATAACGAAACTCATAAGAAATGTCTACTTGTTAGGGATAGGTGACAGCTGTAAACAGTTTGACAGTTTCCCTACAATCCTAACCTGTTCGATTACATTTTGTACATTCGGCGGAAGCGTACAAACAGTTGAATTCAATTCTTCTAAATCATCTTCCTCGTGTCCTTCCATTTCTATTCTTGCTTCAACTTCACTAATCGTGTAATTCATACGTACTTCATTCTAAACGTATTCGTGTAAGCATATGATGACAAAAAGGCACGTAGTATATTTACATGAATACTTCAGACCCACGACGTATGAAAGGAGCTACTTTGTGTTGCACTTGTCGCTCATTTAGAAACACTTTTATACCGTGCCACGTAATAGTAAAATATTTTTCTGCTAAGAATAGACAATAATGCATCGTTATCTAACGAACAATAAAGATTTCGCGCACTTTCGTATTGTAAATACTACTTGGATTTTTTTCTACTTTAATGATTTAGGTTGTCACAGACAATTCATAAAAAATACAAAAAGATTCAATTAACTTTTAATATAAAGCATTTACATCATGAACGTAAATTGAAATATTTAAATAAAATAAAAATATCGACACGTATAATTTGGTGCATTCTTCGTTATTTAATATAAAAAACGATTATATTTTCGTATTAGATGCTATTGTAAATTCTTTGCGTACTTGAAAAATATTAAAAATTTTATGCAGATTGGATTCAATCTTATTTAATACTTTGAAATATAGACAAATGGATTTTAAATTCCTTAAATATAAAATAATGGAAAAAGTTTTATCGATAAAAATATGTAAGATATTATGTTACGTTTTTCAAAGTAAATTTTTCAAGAATATTTCAAATATTTCTGATAAAGAATGCGTTAATTAAAATTTATTTATGAGAAAGATATCAATTTGATATAAACTAGGGTAACTCCGCATTGCTTATTTAATACCAGACCTATTAGCAAATCCGATTTTGAAGATTCCTTGATCAGGGCCGGGATAACTTAATAAATAGGGTATCATAGCAAAGGGTGTTCCTAAAATAATTGAATTATTATAGAATTTACTTAAATATGCCAAATTATAGACGTCAATGTTTTCATTTTCTTTAAATATATATAATGTAATTTAAAATTTGTATAAGTGCCAACCATAAGAAAACAATTATACATATATTAATAATTTAACATGACCTTAATTTTAAGGAAAATTGTAAGATAGAAGGTTGAAATTTGAATGCATGAATATGTAGTCTTTGAGGTACAGCTTTCAACATTTGCATTGAAAAATTATTGGAAAATGGTGTTGCATCTGCACATTTACTGTATTTTTTTCAAGCATGTTTGAATGAATGGCCACTACAACGTGGAATTGGCTGAACTGATACCATACAGTAAAAAAGTTTCAATTTCATAAAAAGTATCATTATAATTTAGTCAGCTTGAAAATTTTCATTTTTAGGTACACTTTAGGATATTTTTCATTTGTGTGAATTTAATTTTCTTAAGTAATTAAAATTAGTTCATTTTTATTTCTATAGACTTTTAAGATTATTTAATACAACAAGCCACTACATCGTTAAACTGTTTACGATAAAGATTGAATTGGTTGGTCACCATTTATTTTTATACGAGCAAGCTTCACTTGCTGAATTAATACTTTTTAGTTTATTTTTATTGTTCCAGCTATTATTAACGGAATGGGATATCGCTATTAACAATTTAACTTGTTATTTCGATTTGTACTTCTCGATATGTTGAGGTATCTTAACCATAAAGAGAACAATTACGCGAGCGTAATTACAAGAGTGGTACAGAATATATCCAATTTATATAATTAATATAATACATACACATTTATATATGAATATGTCTATTGCAACATACAGTCGTATTTCGTTGTTAAAAAACAAAATCTTTAGGCTTCTTTTCTAATTTTCTAGTCTACAAATCTTCGTAAATTTAAATACTTGAGCTTGCATAAGAGAAAACCGTTAATATGTTAAAGGTGAGGATTTTAATTCGCAGAGGGGCACCAAGCACCCCAAAACCGCCCCTGTCGCCTCGGAAAACTGGGAAGGGAGAGTGAGCCTCCGCTCTATGTTCCGTATTCCATGGGAGTTGGTCGAACGATCGAAAAGCTTGGTCAGTTGTAGCGCCGACTCGGCTCGAAGTTGTGTAGTTTAAAGGCACACCACTGTACAAAATAGAAGCACGTTTTTTTCGTAATTAAATAACCGTAGAGGCAGTAACAGTTACGTAGAGAAAACGTCACGAAGAGACCGTACGACAATGCCGCCCCAGCCAGCACATTGGGGGAAAATCGTATTCGTATATATTTTTCAATTATTTTCATGTAAGTTACACGCAATCGTAAACACCCACCCGGCCAGTTCATTCTTTCCGCTCTCTCATTACCCACCGGAAAATTCACCGAACGTTTTGGTTTTCTTTCAATTTTATTTCATGGCGTGTCGCGATTTTTCACACGTAGAACCGATACGTCTGCCGTGAAACGCATTCAATTCTGTCAACTTTATCGCGCTATTTTTAGTTTATACCGCGTACATTCGTTGCGTTCCGTGCGAAATTCCGTGTACGGTTCTGCAATTTGAATGAAAGCCATCTCTCGACGATCGTTGTCTTTCATTCACAAAACGAGAAAAGCCTTTTCGCCGGGCGCACGCAAAGGTTTACGACGACACTTGTGCAAATTGCTTTTTAAATTTATTTACATAGTTTGATGCGTGGCCGGGACACGTAATAAGGTAATTAGAAACCAGTTTAACGGTCGCGTTTAATGCGTTTCCTTGAGAGTTCGCTCCTAATCAACGGGCCGTTAATTAAGCGATGCGTACGTGTAATTAATGCGTCAGCATTTTTCGCGGTCTTTTCAACTTTTTCATCTCGTGTATCTTTCTATTTATACTTTTTTCAATAATACTATTCCCGTTTGATAAATTTTTTCCGTTTTAATAGATTATTACGTGGGTTGGAATTAAATTGCACGAAGGTTTGCGTGTTTTTCTTGTAAACATAACTCCGTGCGGAATATTAAAAAATAACACGATAGCTAAGAATTCTTTAGTGTTCGCGGAATCGTAGTTGAAGCGAAAGATTTCCAATCGCGAATTTTCTTTGCCTTATGTTCGACTTAATTTGCTCGGGAAAATCACGGCAGAGTCATCCACTCTACCGATGCATCGATTTTATCAAGATTCGAAACAAACTTTGAGCCATAGCGTTGTATAGTACTATAGCATCGGTTCTGGGAACTTATAACGCCCCTATCTGCTTTCCTCACGATCCTTGAATGAAACGCAATTTATATATAAATAGAAACGGCAAACACTTGATTTTATTTTAAGGACTTTTAGTAATACTTGTTCGGCATTTTATAGTTAATTTCTCTTCACTGTTTTAACATTTGTGCATTTTAAAACAATTTATTTTACACACAGAATAACACAACAACATTTAACTAACACTTATTCAGCCATTTTATAGTTACATTCTCTTTACTGAAACAGTACTCCCTTCATTCTTACTTGAATATTACCTAAAATTTCGTATCATTTATTTGTACATTTTCTAACAATTTATTCTTTATACTGGATAACACAACAACGTTTAAATTATACTCGTTCAGTCATTTTATAATTAATTTTATAATTAAATTTTCTGCACAGTATTCCACTCATCTTTCCTCGAACGTCGCCTCAAATTTCGTACCATTTATAAATCGTGTAGTATCCTCGAGAATTAATCTTTATTAATACTCCGAAAAGGACGACATAAATTTTCGAGTTGAGCAAAGTGTCGATACATAAATTAATGGTATAAATCCACCGGGCGGTAGAAATGGCAATTCCCATCGCTTTGTGACGCGAACGTTAGACCGTTTTCGATTTAAATCAGACGCAGAACGGTGTATCGTGGACGATTTCATTTCTATGATTTGGTGGTGGTGAAATATGGTGGTTTTTGGACGTCTTGAAAGCCACAGAAACACACTGCGCGCGTGTTAGTAGCACGCGCTTTCAGTGATCGATACAGTAACACCTCCCAGCAACAGGGTACTGCCACAAGTAGTTATAGTCAACCGAAACCTCTCCATTCTTCCGTGGAGTTTCATTAGACTCGTCGTATTTTTGACGGGCGTCGTTAAACGCCCAACCACGTACGCTATGCCCGTGGACAACATTCGCAATCCGATTAATCGGATACGATAGGGATTGAATCGACGTCGGAACTTGACACGAAAATTTTGATCGTCCTAGACGACCTAGTTTCCAGGCCCCAGGAATCGTCGAATTTAATACATGCCTCCTTCGACATACCAGGCCTCTGGCCACGTTACGTACTCGGTAGTTAGAGCTAAATTCGTTCGTGAATTTAAAGTTAACGTGACTATGCGCAGCTACACTAATAATTGGAGTAATAGCTCGCTCGTGTGAAGTTGCTCGTGGGTGGATCATTTTAGTCCTAGAACGAGGTTTGAGGATTTCCGATGAAGATGGGAGTTGGAGTAGAGTTCAATTTAAATTTAGGAGGTTGGTTATTTAAAAGTGGCCGATGAATATGTCAAGGAAATTTATTTTCAAGCGAAACTGTAGGAACGAATAGTTTTTATAAAGATTGAGAGTCGCAGTGAAATAGAATTGTTTTAGTATGAAAATTTCGAAGACGGTTTGTAATTTTCCTTTTATATTTCATTCTTTCTTCGGAATCTTTATCCTAAAATATCAATTTTGGAAAAAGATTAGTGTAGCTTACTACGATTTTCTTTGAGAAAATATTCAATATATTTATTTGCAATTATCAAAATTAGTTTAATTTCAATTGCAATATTCCTAGATCTACATATAAAGAACTCAAACACACGAATCCAAACGAAAATAAATGAGTTTGTGTTGTAACTGAAAAATATTGGTCTTTACTTTACAAGCCTCTATTGACATTTTTATATAATTATACAACACTTTTGACTGTGAGTTGTAAAATATTGCACGATATAGAGGAATTTCCAAAATGAGAACATTGCATTTTCAGTATATTTTTAAATTATTTGCAACGATTTTTTTCCCTCTGTAGATCAATGTTCTAAAAATGATTTCAACCCAAATCTCAAGTTTCGTTGAATAATTTGAGATTATCTTCGTTGCTTTTATCATATATTTTCAAATCTTTGTCGTCAAACGGGAATAAAATTACGATTTGGTTATATCAACATACAAAGCTTGTCTCGAGTCTAGACCGATTGATAATAATACAAACATTGCTATTGCATGGGATATCATAAAATATCGAAATTAGTAAGGAATTTTATTTCTCATGTATCCCAATTTACGGTATCCAGTTTCACATGAACAGGGGGGCACGAATCCAATAATTTTACAAAAAGTAACGGTAGAAAAATGTCATCTCGGTAAGTAAAGTCGCATTATTGTACAATAAAAAGCGTTTGAGGAACGGTAAAAAGTTTATCCTAACGAGTACGCGTACGCGACATATGAAAACTTTTGTCTTCCTCTTAAAGTCGCGAAAGCCCGGGATTATTGAAATATAAATTAACCGTGGTTTCATTTTAGTTTCATTGTTAATTCTCTTATTAGTTTTCCTCCGTTTCGTTTCTCGTCTCTCTCCGCTTATCCGCGAAACGGTCTTATTGTGCTCGCTCTGTTCGGTACTAGGTTGTTAGGTTCGCCTGACCGTGCACGAATCTAGTCAGGCTTGTTTGTTCTAGTTGTATTGTTATTCCGTATGTCCGATCGTATTTTCCCTCTTTGCGATGTCATTTTTAATTTCCATTTGTAGTCTTCCTTGGTATGTTGACCGCTGGGAAATATTTTCTCATTTCTGTGCATTAGTAGATGAGAGCGAACTAATACATATATATTTATCCTCGGGAACGTTGAAAGTTGATACGAAAACGTTGATCATCCTAGACGACCTAGTTCCAGTCCCAGGAATCCGTCGCATTAATAGGTGCTTGCTTCGATACACTGTGTCGACATTATATGTCCATTAGTTGGGGTATAATTAATCAAGGATTCGCTATTAACGTGATTACGCGTACGCAATATAGTTTAATCACTCGTGTTTTCATTATGTGTTCGAATTAAAAGTAATAAGATAACCGGATCGACGCGTACGTTGTTTTAGGATCTCTAATATTAAAAATTTATTCTAAAATTTCGAAATTTGTGTATATCAGTGCTGGCTTGACGTGAGTTGAGGGAGAAAATTATATTCTGATAATTAAAGTCATAGAGTAGTAGTGAACTAGTGACGAATAGGGAAATTCATTTTCTCGTTTTATTTTATTTTATACGTGAATAAATGAAACCTACAATTTTATTTATGTCTTTTTGTTTTTTTTTAGAGAAATACATGTTGCAGTAGGTGATATAGTAATTATACATGGCTTTATTTTAGTTCCATTCCACTTTGCTTGTTACTTTCATTCCACTTCACAAGTCTGCTCAATAACGACCTTATTCTACTTATTTAGTAAGACATTGTTAATGTCTGACCACGCACGGTTCTGGTTTACTTGTTTGTCCTACTTTAAAGGTGGTAAATTTGCAATTTCAAACAAGTTATTACTTATTTATTCGAGTCATTTTCAAAAATCTAGAAATGTTACATTTGAATTTGCTAAAACAACAAGTGAAAATCATTCAATGAAGGTATAACAGAAATTGTTTAAATTAATGTGTAAAAATGTATCAAACACATTACTTTAGTAAATTCAGTTGTTATAAATACTGATTTTGGCACTGTTTGGCATTATTATAAATAATAATATGTTCAAAATTACACAATAAACATCCTTTAATATTGCTCTCATTTTACGTTTTCTGCCATTGATAGTAATTTTCTTTTTAATGAAAAATTTCAAATTTCTGACAGAATATTTCATCATATATCCAGATAACATTCAATTATACTTGTAGATTAGTAGTTATTGAAATATAAAGTCAATATATAAACGTTAATCGCTTTAGACGACCTGGATTTCGCTGAGTATTGACTGTTCGACTTGACACTCGCTTCCTTCGAAACAGTAAATTGTCTCCACGCTATATTTAGAGTAACACAGCGGACATTATACATATTAACATTGTGTACAAATGTTACAGTTCGTCCAACACAATCATTTGAATTCTAACATGACATAATCAACGTCCTACACCCACGCCTATTTTCATAAAGTGTCTTAGTTAATTGATACGACAAATGTCTCAATTATCCCAAACAAAGCGATACGTTCGATGGTATGCACTAAATAATGTTCCCGCTCTCGTGATATCCACGGTATATACAAAGTTTGTTCACAACATAAATATTATCAATTTGGTAACTGAAGTAGTTACACGAATGCGGCATCATTCCGTTGTTTCGCTTAACAGAGTTTCCGAATCGACTAGAAATGATATTTTAACAATTTAATCGCGGCTATTGTAAAACGCGAGCAGTTTTAATGGATCTTAATGGTAGAATGCGCCATGTAGGTATTCGAAACGCAAATTAGTTATTGCTCTCGTCAACGGCGCATCAAATTGTTGCACCGATCTTATGTTCTCTCTCTCTCTCTCTCTCTCTCTCTCTCTCTCTCTCTCTCTCTCTCTCTCTCTCTATTTTTTTACTAAAGAAAAACTCGCGCACCACAGTTTTATTTCCACTTTTTGTTTTTACTATCAATATGCTACTTCGGTTTCAATATTTTTCACAAATTTTTACGCTGTATAGTAGTTTATCTCGCGTAGATGAAATATTTTTCTATACTATACGCTCTCGCGTTTTCGCGAATTGGAAATATTTCGTTTACGCGAAAAGGAAGAGAAATGCGATACGAATCTACGTTAGAATCGCGATCGGAACAATGTTAACGGGTTGAAATACTGGCAGGATTCGTTGATGAAATATTCATTACGAGGAAAATTAATAACGTTTCGGTGAAGTGGGGGAGAAAACGTCAACTTTCGGTAATCGAATTGGAGTAGTTGGGGAAAGATGTAGAGTTGCTCGGGAAAGAAGAAACCCGAAGCGAATCTTTTGTTTTAATGTTTGAGGATAGTCTAAGAGACTTCGACGATTCCAATTTTTTGATTAAAGTCAAGATTTTCCATAGTAACCATTGATTTTAAAGTTACTTTTGAATTGCTTGATGAAAAGACTTTTTTGGGGATTGTTATAAAGTTTATTTATATCTCTATTCTCTATATACATTTACATATTTGTAACATTCCTTTGTGTCACTATTAATTTTAGTATTTTTCCCAGTTATGAATACACTGATGTACAATAATAATAAAATATTGTTCCATCGTACTCTACCACATGTGGTTTCATTGTTTTTTTTTAAATTCAGAAATACTGTACAATTCGCTAAAATGTTAAAATTCAATGCTACTGAGGTACCTTGAAAATAATCCTAATAATTTCAAACGTTGAACATATATTGTACGAGTTCATAGCTCACAATTTTCATCAACTACTCCATTTAGGAAATCCATTTATAAAATTCTTTCTTTTCCATTTACTACGTGAAATTGCATTACTTACTAACACGTTATTGTCGTTGATTTCCAGATGCAACATCCACGGTGCATGTGCAGCTGATAGCGCCACACTACGTAACACACGGCAGCTCAGCCACTCTGCATTGCAACCATAGTGTCCTAGATGTTCACTTGCATAAAGTTGAATTCATGAAAGACGACAAGAAGATATTACAATACATAAAGGATAGGAAGCCGCCGTTCGTCGAATGGCGGGTAGACGGTGCGAATATGGAGGTGAGTTTGACGCAATTAACGCACACAACCGCGCGGTGCATTTTAAATTATACGTATGCTGCTTTTAAGCAATTGTCTGGTCGTATTTATCGCTTCTATCTGTCACAAAGGAATCATCTCTCAGACAGAGATATATTACAGTAATGGAATATAATCGCGGACAAATTCTTTTGTTATATTTCTGTGCAGCATTATTTCGTTTCGACCATTTATTATCTTTCTGATATATTAGATTTGGAAATGAATTTTGTTCCCTTCTATGGTAAATTTATCATATAATTAAGAAGAAGAACTATACCATGGTATAGTGCATTTACGGTCTTCCTCCAAGAGAGCACATAAACATTGAGAGTTGTAAAAATAAGCGTTAAAGCAATCTGTGTTTTTCGTGAAAGTTGGTACTTTGATGTAACAAAATGACGAGTAAATGTTTCTGTTTAAACTATAATTATAAACGTAATTATACGAATGTAAACACACAGAATTAATATCTGCACACAGTATCTAAAACATTTTACAAAAACTGATTTAATTTCATTTCAGACGAACAATTTATTTTAAACGCATCCACGATAATTCATTAAAATTATTTTGGCTTTCAGCTAACGTTTAAAGTTTGCTCGTTATATGAAATGTGAAATACAAATTTCTTCTTTCAGCTAATGAACCAAAATAAGAACAATTTAAAGAGAAAATTTGGTGAAATTTTTTAATCTTACTCTGTTGAGATAATGATTTTATTTAATCATAAAAAATTTAATTTATATAACTCTCAGTAGCGTTTAATTCGGTACGCTCATTATACGGATCGTAATGTGAAATACGAGTATTTTTCTTTTAAATACAGAACGAAACAGGCAAAATTTAGTGGGTTAAATAGTGAAGTTTTTAAACGTTTTTCACTATTATTTGATAGTAAGTGCAAACAGTGTCTATAGCAACATTTCCCAAACTAGATTAGTCACGAGACACCTTTCATCTCTTAATTTATTCATAGAATATTTACATACTTTTGTGACTATTTGAGATTTAAAACGATGAATGCATAGTTAGTGCTTAAATG
Organism: Hylaeus anthracinus; assembly: GCF_026225885.1. Taxonomy (NCBI): domain Eukaryota; kingdom Metazoa; phylum Arthropoda; class Insecta; order Hymenoptera; family Colletidae; genus Hylaeus; species Hylaeus anthracinus. The sequence goes on from NW_026534347.1 coordinate 9,757,588, forward strand.
TGTTTTAACTTTTAAAACAAAATAGGAATACAAATATACATAGTATGTTATATAACGTATACATATATGATAATATAAAAATCATGAAATTAATTCGAAGTCATGTTTAAATGTTGTCACAAAATTAAGAATAGAAGAAAATACCTCTTTATTTCTAGTTTGTAATATTTTTCTTATAAGAAGCACTTCTGTGAAGTAGAATATAGAATTTAAATATAGTTTTGCATATGACCCCAAAAATGAATGAAAGATTCATTTCTTGAATTATTAACCACCACAAGGGAACTAAAATATTTACGCGACAGCTGAAGGGGTATCTAGAGAATTGTATGAGATGTTCTACATGATAATGAGTATCTAATCAATGGTAATATTTCTTTATTTATAATATTTTTCTCATAAAAACTACTTCTATGCCATAGTATTTAATAATAGTTTTGCATATGACTCCAAAAATGACTGAAAAATTCATTTCTTGAATTATTAACTAACACAAGGGAATTAAAATATTTAATAGACAGCAGAAGGACTACCTAGAAGATTATATTAGATGTTCTACATGATAATGAGTAAACGAGTAATCGTGTTAAACAAGTATATAGGTGTTTCTGTTAACAAGTCCATGAGAAGTAATCCAATGGTACCCGCATGTGAGTTCCCTGCACGAAAAAGGAATGCGTTCAATGATTCCCGCGATAACGTTACAGATGGCCGCGTGTTTGAGTTACGTCCTGGTGTCACGTATACGTGTTTTATACTGTACCGAGTACCGACTGTTTTTGCGATGCGTTGAAATGTGTAATGCGGAAATTCATTTCTGTCCAGATATTTCACCGCGTTAACACGCACGCCCATTATGTCATAACGTCCAATCAATTTTATTTTTATTCGTTTCCTCTGCCAAAAAATGTATATCCTTTTTGGTCAGCCGTGATACGAATACCGGTGTAGTACTTAAACCCACTCGGACATCGGTTTAACAAATGTACCGAGATCAATTTGGTTTGAATTTTTCATAATTAGAGATCATACATAGCACGCTATGAATAACCCTCCAGGTCACTTAGACAGGCTAAATCAGGTAATGATTTTTAGTGTCGATGACTCGTCTATTTATAGTTGTATTTTATAATGGTGGTTTGTAGTATTTTTACTTTTTTCTCTGCAGTAGAAATAATTGAGAATTAACTGTCAATTTTATATTCTAAACTTTATTGTTATCATATCGATTTTCAATGTGATGTTCTAAACTGTATTTTTAGGCCTTTAAATATTACGGTTCTTTAATTTGTACTTGTTGTATAGTAACTCCTGGATCTGATCCCTTTTTTAGTTATTGCCTTTAGTAATGGTCTTTCGGTTGTTCTGTATCCTTCCAATCATCTGTTTAAATTACTTTGCAATACATTATTTTTACTTCTCAAGACTTTGTAAATTATCTTTGCTGGGCCACAAACACATTTACCATTTCGAATGATCAAGCAGACCTTACAATTATTAATTTGTGATTAGAGTCGCCGAAATATAAAAATGTCTATGTCTCAGGATCATAAACACATCAGATATACAAGTACAAGCTTGTATAAACTAATATTTGTGAATAGACATACAAAATACATATTCACACAAACAATTTCTGTTGCTTTCTTGTCTTCGACCGGATGCTGAAGTGGGTTACACATGTCAGGATAGTCTCGATATCTATGTAGATCTCTAGTCTGACGTTGCATTAGAAATTCATGCGCGCGATAACCAATAGTTTGAAAATAAATTCTCCAAGCCATCTGGTCTTCTGAATATTTCAGTTAAATTGTAGGCGTTACGGCTCGCGTACGCTACGCGTTGAATTTCACCATTCGCACAAATGAACGTGCCATTTAGTGTTCAATTTGTTTGACCAATGCTAGTTGATTAATCGTTTAATTTCCAGCCAGTTTGCTTTTGATGGGCTCACGTATTGACTAAAGTGTATTCTCTTTGAATAGCGACAATAGTTGGTTTGAATGGTGAAATCTTTCTCCGCAATACGTTAATTATGATTACGTAAAATTACGAGAACGTGTACGTAACATTTGTAATACAACATAAAGTACAGATTTACAATAATTGTAAATACAGAATACTTTATTGAATGAATTGCATTTTCAAGCTGCCAGTTATTAAAGATGTTGACATTTAATTTCCTTTCAAAATTTCATAAAATATTTTGAATGGGTCTTAAGTACGAGTACAATTATGATACAGAAATGAGGCTTCAAACGGTCGGTCACTAACAGATTGTGACGCATAATACATCAAGTTGTAGGAATAGCGACGATGAAAGTTTGATTTATAGGGGTAAAGTTCGACACGCAGAGGTCAGGCTACTCCGAATCCGAGATGCAGAGGTAAAATAACGTATCCAAACACGTGGCAAATAATTCGAGCCAAAGTAAGTTTATATTTCAAGTTGTAGAAGAGATTTTCACAGCTGAGTGAAAAGGGAATGAACAAAATTGTGGTCTTACGGAGATTCTCGAGTTATAGAGGATCGAGTTACCGCGGATCGACTGTGATCATTTTCAGCAGAGATATTCTGAATAAATATTCGCGGTTATATCAAACGGAAAGCAGACGGATCGCTTGATTATTTGATTAAAGTCTCCCAATTTTACGTGACATTTGCGGAGATAGGGAACGATTTATTATTCCCCACACATTTGTGAAATTAGGGTCATTGGAATCGCTAATTATTATTATTTATAGAAAACAGGCAATAGTATTTATAATAGAAGTTGTTCAGTTCTCCTAAACATGATAACAAGTTGAAATTCTCATCCTTGATTTGATTACATCCAACGTTATTAGTTCAAGTTTAAAGAAATTATTGTTAGAGTATACACAACTGGAGTTAATACAATTATCTGTTAAACTAATATTCCAGTAAAGTAAGAAGAATTCTGTTGTATTTTGCACGTCAGTCAAACTAGACTATTTTATTCTACTTTCTTGGCCAAATACGGATTTGCTCCACTTGTCTGGCTAAATTCAGTTTATTCTACTTGGACAGGGAATCTACAGCTACTTTAAGCTCATTCGAATTAATCTTTCGATACCGTTTTTTTCCACTTTATTGAATTTATCTCTGTATTTTTTACCCTTTGGTTTCATATATTATTGGATAAAAGTGAGATAATGTCTAGTCACATATTCGGAAAATTAAAATCATTGGAATCACTAACAATTATAGTTATAGAAAACAAAAAATAGCAATTATGTTCAAAAGTCGTTCATTTCTTATAAGCACTTAAACATAATGACAAGTTGAAATTTCTTTCATCTCAATTTAATTATTTCCAAAGTGATAGGTTGTTTAATTTTGATATTTAAATAAAGTATCGTTGGTGTGTAAATAACGAATCGATGTTGTCCGGTACACCGTTATACCAGCAAAATAAGGAAAATTCCGTTCTATTCTACTTTCTTTGCCAAATACGGATTTGCTCCACTTGTCTGACTAAACTCTATTTATTCTACTTGGATAGGGAACATCAACAGCCGCTTCGAGTTCATTTGATTTACTTTACGTTAACCGTTTCGATTTTACTTTGTCGAGTTTAACCCTAAATTGTTGATTCTGCAAACGTGTAACTTGTTTTCATAATTTAGTTTAGTATTTAGAGAAAAATAAAATAATAACCTCTCCCTTGAACAACTAAATACGGATTTACTTCACTTGTCTGACTAAATCCGATTTGATTCTACTTGTACAGGGAATACGAGCAGCTGCCTCAAGTTTGTTCGAATTAATCTCTTGTTAAACGTTTTGATTTTACTTTATCGATTTTACTTCTGTATTCTGTACTCTTGAAAATACATGATCTGTTTTCATAAATTAACGGTCATTCACGTTCGATCATTCAGGTTCGATCATTCAGACAGGAAATGAAACGGTTAAAAATTACCGGAAAATAATTCAATTTACCTTTAATTACATTCACGGGGATCAACTTATTGCAAACAAACAATGTCGGAAATTATCGCTCGCATGACGTTGAATATTCATGTTTTGATCATTCCACGGAATTTGATAAAAAATTAATAACGATACGTTTGCGTGTGGGCACATGAAATGATATAATAACCTTGTTCCACAATTCGCGTGTAAATTACTGCCGTGCAAGGAAGGGTGTATTTGAGGCTTTCACAACAAGCACAAACATTGAACTTTTAGCAACAAAATCAATATAGAGGTATTGTAATCGAACGTTATTGGAATTACGTTAACAGGATCGTAAATCATAAATGAGGTAATATAAAGATTACTGATAATCGATTCGAGAAGTTCTCATGTTTTCAGTAATGTTATTACTTTCACGAATTCGCGAAACTGTTTTTGTTTATTTGTGTAATATTTGTACAAATGATTTTTTACTTGCTTATCGAAATGAGATAATTGAATTATCGTGGTAATTAAATGTGTTAATTAATTTCATCGAATTTCCATTAAATTCTCAGAAAACGTTGAAGCCGATAATTTAATGTTTGTACTTAATTATTCTTAAGAAATTTAGAAAACTGTTGGTCGAAAAATGTAGAAAATTAAAATTTATCTGTCTTTTGTTAGCACACTAGACATTTAATAGTTTTATAACATTTCAACTTTTATTGCGAAAAATGTGGTATTTGCACTTGGTTATTTTTAAATAATATAGTCTACTCCTGAGCAGGGCATGGTAGTCTAACAAATATTTCTAATATAACAATTTCATAAATCATACATCAAAAATACTATTTTCATTTACTAGAATTAAGTATTTAGCCCCACTGTTAAATAATTTTTTCCATATCAACAATCACAATTTCTAAAGTTTTTCATTCCCCAATAAATTAAACCTTACTTCGTTAGACCAAAGATTCTGTTTTCATAGTAAATTTCTACCGTACTTGAACATTTTCAAATTTATTCTAATAACAGAGAAGAAAGCTCGAAGGGAAGGAAAGTATTAACGAGCGTAAAACGCAGATTGCACTCTTTCGAGTGCACCGCGTTGTGAGAGCGGTTTCGTGCACCGCGCGATTTACTTTGCGTTACAAGCAGCATTGTACCCCGAAACGTCAAGAGTAACCTAGAAAAAGTGACGCATACTTTATCGCCCGCTAAACGTGTCTGTTCTGTTTACCCTGCACCCTCCGAGACATATTTCCGGCCGCGATAATACGGTCAGTGGACATTACAATTCAGGGTGGGCAACCCGAGTGTCTGCGATGATAAAGAGTCGGCATTAAATAACATTATCCTCTTTTTTATCTAGGAGGAGATATTTATACAAGAGTTACCGTAACGGGCAATTCCGTTGCCCGATGCTCGAACGGTTACCCCTTCCTCGCTTTTATCGAATGCCTTTGTTTCAGTTTTATTGCTACTTTCTTATTACTTTTATCTCATTCAGCTTGTCTGACCAGGGATGCTCTTATTCCACTAGCTCTGGTACTAGAAGTGTTTTTGCACTTGAGAATAATCATAAAACGGAACGGCATAAGGGATGAGTATTGAAATTAAATTAAACCTGCAGTACTGACCTAAGGAAAGTTTATTTTTATAAAAGAACGATAATAACGACTGTTTTTACTTGTAGATCATTTATTTGCAAGACAAATATGAAACAAAAAGTGTGATATTAGATGTAAAAGACTAGAGCAGGAGGTGCCATGATCTATTATTATATATTAATGATTATTATTATGATTATGATTATAATGATTATTATATATTAATGATTTCAGTACGTAATCATTAATGATATTAATGATGACGTACTGAAATTAAATGAAATAGGAAAAGAAAAGTAAAAGTATTAAACTTGCAACCCTCAGGGGCTGTAGCATGCGTTTACGCAGCTACAGTACGGGCTTAGCGATCCCGAGGTACCCGAGCTACAGGGAAGAATGTAAAAGAATGTAGTGTAAAAAATTATGAAATAATGTAAAGCATTATGAATGGAAAAAAAAGGAAAAAAATTGCAATAATCAATGTAATACAAATTATACACCCTTATAAAACAAACAAGCAAACATACAAAAAGTTAAACCTGCCATTTGGGTTTACAGTTTAAGTAAATAATAGAAGAAAATAAGGAGAGGAATTTCTAAGCAACTGTAAATAGTGAGATATGTTGTCAAGATTTATTAATATTATTTTGATGTTTATTCTGCTTTTTTTTCTAAAATTTGATAAAAATGTCCACTAAATGTTCAATTATCATAGTACTCTACAATTTGCTGAAAAACAAGTTCGCCACGTTTCCCAACCGCAAAATAAATTTCGTCTTTTCAACAACGAGAAAAAAAGTAACCACTTAGCTTCTTTGTGTGTTATCCAATCGTATTTCATAGTACTGTTTTATTACTTCCAACCTCTGCAGCCTGAAAACCGCGAGCTTGTACGCTCTGCTTTCCCCGAGATACGGAGAACATATTGCAAAGCAAAATTCCATTCATTTTACTAGCGATCCGCACGAGACGAGACGAGGCAAGATTTCTACGATCTCGATCTTGATCTCGAAAAATTTCGAAACATGCATATCGATCTCGAATTTTCGACACTTTTGAATATATGATCTCGATGAGAACCCGACAAAATGTTGACGAGATTTTGACGAGATTTTGACGAGATTGGCAATACAGTTCAAAATATGCCAATATCTGTTAAACATGAATGTACACTGAGGGAGAAGTACAAAACAAGTTCAGAACATACAAAGAAAAAAATACTCTGAATGAGCTTTCTCAAATTAATATTGTTCCTTCTATTTATTTTCGTCATAATTAATTTCCAAGTTTTTCTACTTGGAGAACCAGCAAGGATACTACAACTGGCTTGTTTCTAGTGGAATACCCTATGTATAGATGATTGTTGCATCTCACTGCATAGAATTAGATAGGTACGTTGTCCACCATTAAAGAAGATAAGCGAACGGCGGTCTTGCCATGACTGTTTTAAAACAAACCGCTGAAACGACGCGGTTTACCCAAGGAAATTGAAACTGTGTACCAACGTAGCCTGGCCCCGCGTTATATCGAGGCACAATATCGAGAAAGACTCGCCTGGCTGACCAGAGCACATGCATCGAGACATGCAACTTTAATAATAAAAACGAATGACGCCGATCGCGGTTCGTGACGCTTCTTAAATCGCTTGAACGGATACAATCTATCTTTGGGGGATACGGTCTTTTTCTTTTTCCCCTCTTCCTTTATTCTAGTTTGACACCTACGCGATCGGAACCGGTCGTTTGATCCATTTTTAAGGGATCGATACGCCCTGTTCGAGCGTGCGAGCACGCAAGGACCAATAATTATGGCACGATGCCGAACGGTCTGAACGAACATGCGAAAAGAAATAGACGTGTGTTATTTTTAAGAGATTTCAGGAAAATATCGTGTTTCTTTTATTTATGAGACGCGCTTTTTTGTTTATAACATTTATTTTTTTTCTACGTGGAAATAAGGAGGGAATATTTTGGTTTATCATCTATGAATGTAATAATGCTTCATCTCTTGGGTTTGGACTATGTTCAGATTTACAATTATTAAAATTTTAATTAAAAGTGAAATTGAAACTGAAATTGCGATTAAAATTAATACATAGGAATTAAAATCAATGCAAATGCGAACCATGGTCGTAAGAATTGTGATTGTGTTGAAACTCATTGTAATTTAGGTGTGTCATTATTCATAACCCTTGCCTTATTTGGTTTTTATTGGGTATACTTTTGTAATGAGTCAATTACAAATTCCATTCCAATTGCAGATACAATTTCAATTTCAATTATAATTCCAAATTCAAGTTCAATTTCAATTATAATTATAATTACAATTATAATAAATGTAAACGCGAAGGGGTCTCAGATCCAAGAGTCGAAAGATTAGTTTAAGCTTGCGTTATGGCCTGTATCATTCTGTCTTTATTTACACACATATCAAGAAACTACGTTGTGACCTAATTTACATGAATATGACGCGTATTATACTACAAAGGATATTCTTTTTTCGAAAAATTCGGTATGAAAAATGTGCCATGTTCAATATAAGACAAAAGATTCGTTTTATAAGGCGAAAAATGCGGTACTTGACCCTGTTCACAGTACTTGGAAAACGGCACGACAATCAAATTAAAGGACGTCCGTTTCGAGGCGTCCGGTTCATATTCCTGTCAGGTCTCAATGACGACTCCTATTTATACAGCGGTTTCCGACCCCGTTGAAATGAAAGTTATAGGTAAGAGAAAGTATCGCTGAAATGGCGTGCAATGCTTATTGTATCTTTTGTAATGCATGAGATGCTTTAATATGACTCGATTTCCTTTTTTTTATTTTTGAGAGAGAGAGAGAGAGAGTGCGCTTAAGTAATTGCATTTGAACAATGAGAACTTCAGTTCTGGAACTGTACACTGGGGATATTTCTTATCTATACAAGATGTCGCAAAAAAAGAGTTAATAATATAGTATGACTTTCCACATCTGAATTAAAGACAATGTTCATAAGTTGATGACTTAAAGTATAAAAGAAAGTTATAGTTATGAGTAGAAATTGTTTAAATTTCGATGAGTATTGTGAATACGAATAGATTTCTCGATACATTAATATTCATTCTTAAGTAATCGCCCTGTGTACAGGATTGAGTTCAATGATTAAGAAATTTCTTGCATAAGTATGTATTGAAGAAGCAGTTTCATTTAAATTTCTTTATCTTATAAAATATAAATTTTAATTTGGGAAGCTTTAATTTCGCTGCTTTTAAAGTATTGCTTATAAAAATAGCGATTGCTTTCATTTCTAAATCTTTCATAATTTTTAAAAATTCAAAATTTAATTTGAAAATTCTCCGTTTTTTTTTGTCATTATAGTAACTCATAAAATATACAGAGAACTCTTGCAAAGTTTAAATTTGAATTTAGGTATGCTCAATTATTCTGTTCTCAACAAATTTTCTTTTCTTGACTCTTTTAAAATTCAAATTTAAATTAAAAAAGTCCTAATTCTTCTATTCTTAAATTATTTCTAGTGAAAGTATGTCGAAGCAGTTTTTATTTAGAATTTTCTTTTCTCTTACAAAATTCAAATGTAAATTTAGAAAATACCAATTTTTCTCTTCTTAAATTATTTTTATTGAAACAATGATCGATAAAACCTGACTAATTGCTGAGAAACGGTGTTGAGAATTCCTTCAAGTCTCCAAGTTCATGCAATTATCGAGGCAACCAATCCGATAAGAAGCACCTTCGCGTACACAATACGCTACAGTAACCTATATCTGCGTGACATCACGTGTTATCATTGATGTCTCGCTTAAGCACTGCTTTTGTCTCGAACGTAAGACTTCCTCTTCCAATTTGACTTGTTGTTCAATAATCAGTCGCTCCACTTATCAATACAATGCAACGCAGACATCCACATGCAATTATTGAGGTTCTATTGTCTTAGCAATTTTATTTAAATTACGTAACTCTTCCACTTCAACAGAATAAAATCAAGTCACTCTTTTCTTTATACAATTTTCCAATAGTGATTTTAGGGTTTGTTTTACAATAAAACAAAAATAATATGAAATATATCCAATCGTTTTATTTCAAATAAAAGTTCACATGATCACAATGAAACACTAACGGTGATCTCTTTAATAGTACGTAGTTAAATGTCTACCACGTCTACAGACGAGCTTTGTTATTAAAAAAAATTAATTAAATTTCCTCTAAAAAGATCCATCGAAACATGTGGTTAACGTGAGCAGATTCTAAAAAATAAAAAATCGTCACAGATTTTGTTTTATGGTACGAATACAAAAGTGTCAGCTCGAATAAACAATATTGGGTTAAACGATTAATAAACTATTTATTGAATTGAACTGTTACATGTAGACATGCTCATCGATCAATCAGTCGCTAGATAAAAATATCGAGCAATAAAACCCTCCAATCGTACTTTCCCTGATCGATCGTTTCATTATGCAATCGTGTCGCTTGTACATAAAACGTGATGGTTTTGCAATTATAATTCACTATTCGAATATAAAATGTTGCGTGACGTTCGCATAAACTGCGTATCGGTTGCGTACGTTACTCTCGAGTTGTGCATTTTAAAACATGAATATATTTGGAAATAGAACTTGTGTTAAAAAATGTGTATGCTGCTCGAAATAATTAATGAGTGGCTTATTTGAATACGACGTTTTGTAAGCTGTTTACGTTATTCAAATGAAAAAAATCGAGGTGAATTTTATAGCAGCGTTAGCCTTTTGTGTTCTGAATTTATTATTTCAATGGAAAAAAAAAATAGTTTAACTGAAATTATTATTGTGATAGGATCGTGAAATACATTTATGAATATAAATTAGATATTTATTAAAAAAGACAAAATAATATGGTATTATGTGGCATCATTGAAGAAATTTGTGTGCAATTGTAAAACTTAGCAATGCCATATGGAACGATTGATATTAGGTACAACGAATTAAATATCTTGCATTTTCTTCATTCTTGACAGTTGATCCATGTTCTACAATCATCCCTAATTATTTTCAACAGTTTAATTACAAAGAATGTTTGTGTATGTCTTTCCTTAATACATTGACTGCCATCACTAATAATCGAAGCATCAAAATTGCATTTCTGTAAAACTTTTCCAACATATAAATTCTAACACCTATAGACATTTAAGTAACATTACTATTATCACAATAAACGTTATAAAATAACAAATACATCAATGTGTAATTTTTGATACATGGCAGTCAACGTATTGAACAAAGAAAAATAAATGTTTAAACAAAGAAACTGGTTTTCAGTTCTCGCGATTCTATTCTAATTACTGTTATGAAATTATACAGAACCACAGACTGAAAACCCGAAAATCACGTTCAAGAAAGATATGTACGTGGTGGGCGAGAATTTAGAAGCTAATTGCACTTCATCGGCTGCGCGTCCAGTTCCTCACTTGACATGGTTCATAAACGGGAAGGAGGTAAGTACGGGAAACAATTAATGTCCCGTGCAAAAATATTCGTCGTTATTTGCATATTTTTTAAACAGAATAATATGTATCACTGTCAGTATTAATTCCAATATAAATAATGAATTTCTTCAAGCGTTGCATGATTAATAACACACATTATTCAATTGTGATACGTCAATTTTTATATATTTTTGCATACAGATAAAGCATTGAAGTATGTTACACATGTATTTGTTTTTATTGCTTGATATTCACGTTAAAAATACGGTTACTAAAACGGAAATTACGATGTTGAAATATCGAAACGGCAAAGGTGGATGTTTACCTGGTCAATTTTGCTTACCGTACTGCGACGTTTTTGAAGGGGGGGACGAGCACGATGTGAAAGAAATCGATACGGGACTTTGACGGGACTCTTATTCAATGCCTTGACTTTTGCAATCCTGTTTGATTAGGTGGACATCACTCTGGTGAACCACTATCCTCACACGTCTCACAAGGACCATCTAATGTCCGCCACTGCAAAATTAACGATAGAGGTTTCCGCGTTGCATGCTGGGGAGAACGGATATTTGGAAATCAGCTGCTACTCCACCATTCCGGACTATCCCATGCACGAGCAGTACGCCGATGTCAGGATAGAAACGGTTTCGGGTAATTATTCAACTCATTTTAATAAACTCTTCGGAGAAACGTTCAATTCGAACTCGTCTGCCAACGACCAGACTATTTTTAATCGATTATTGATGGGTTACCTAATCCAAATCCTTTTAATTTAGACACTAATCTTGGCATATAGGCATTCAATTCAGTTTTAATTAATATGATTATTGAGAAAATTTATCTAGTTTGAGGATTCATAGATTAGGACAATCCAAAGCAATTTTAGATAATTTAAATGCAGTTAATGTAGACACTATGTCACGTAAACTTATTTTATATTAATATGACTATTAACAAAAGTCAGTATTTTAATATTTAATATTTATATTTACCTTTTTCCAGAAGGTTTTAGTTTCTCAGATAAAATGATAATTATATATTAGGTTGTCCGAAAAGTTTCTTTCGTGAGTTGCATTCAATTATTTTCTGTGGAAGTGTTTATATAAATAGACAGTCTAGTTTCATAGACATTGATGCTGTAACAGTAATGAAGCGAAATGAATCGTACACAATTCAGTAATGTAACATAAAGCATAAAATATCGTGTATATATTAATTATTGATAAAACGAAAGAAAGTTTCGGGACAACCTAATAGTAACCTGACTATTAAAATCCATGTACAATTTTGTTCTATTCATATAACTAATACATATACTGTAAATTTTGAATGCAAGAAGATAGAAGAAACAAATAAAAATTGTACAATAATGTTCAAAAAGGGGCTTTAGGATTTTATTTTTTAATAAAACCCTGTCGGTTGGAATATGTTCACCATTACGGTTTATTAAAAAAACAAAATCCCAAAGCCTCTTTTGGAAAGGACCATGCAACAAATTCGAGTTTAAATTCGAGCATTGAAAATGAAGATAACCTACTTACAATTAGACCAACCCCTAAACCTCGTCTATCCGTAACAGATTAACTGTAACCAAAGACCTTGTGTATCCGTTGTTCCAGTGCAAATTATACCCGCACCGATCGCCGTCTCTTCATCGCAGAATGTCGCGCGGGGGTGGGCCCTGCCCACGTTGCTGTGCATACTATGCGCGATGCACAAAATCATTCCTTAATAAAAGTCAATTGCTTTAGGATAATTAAAGAGAGAAACACGGAAAGAGAACAAAAAACAAATGTGTAATATACGTAAAAACGGAAGAGAGAGAGAGAGAGTGAGAGAGTGAGAAGGTGAATAGGGGAAGGGAGGGGGGGTGGGGTGGGGATCTATATACATATATTAAATATATATATTATATATATTAATGAACGAACAATCACAATGTCTTCCTTGATTATACCGAAATACACGGGGGCAGCGATTTCATTGTCTTGCAGAAATTTTATAACTCATAGACGCGGCTTCTTCGTGCAACTATTTTCGATTGTCGCTTGTATCGATCGTTGTCTATCTCGCGGAAAAAAAAGACACACACTGAAAAATCCCGCGGTGGAATTTCTCGTCTTCGAGACGATCCGCAACAGGAACACGGCCAACGGCGAACGGCGTGTATCAAATAAAACAAACAAAGAGAACAAAAAAAATTAAGAAAAGCGTAGATAAAGAGACAAAAAAAAAATATAGAATCTCGTCGGTGAACAGGTGACTCTTGGTTTTTTTCCAAAGTAATCGTACACACGGGCGCATTTACGGCTCGACTATTATCTCGCGTCGACGGCATGATTAAACGCGTTTCACTGCTCGTTTCTAGTCGATCGTTCCTCGATCCTTTTCCGTTCACGCATCCTTCGAAACAACGTTGAGACCATTCGATATATAGGATAATTGTGTTTGTACTCGTTCGGTGATAAGAGGTTCGTTGTGTATCTCTAGGAATAGATACGAATTACTGTCTTACCTACTTTAGAATACTATCGCGCTATATACATACATACATGGTGATTGTTCTACGAGATGTGATCTCGAGCGTTTTAATGGATAGCGTTGTTCGTTGATCGGTGTGTCACGCTTACAAGGGGAGGTGCCGGATTATAGGGAGAATCTATATCGAATGGAAGACTGATTTGAGTGAGATTATTTTTTTTATGGGGGAAAAATAGCTTGGGATGCTGAGATTTCAAGAGGATGGATTCTATATTGTGGCGTAAACGAAATTTTTGTTACATTATTCATTTAAAAGATATGATGGTGAAGTTTCGTTTTTTTTAAAATGGAATTATATATTTTTGAGGGGATCATGCGACAGTGCTTTTCAAGATGAATTCATCGACCCTTAATGTATCTACCCGATTTTTATTGGGTTCCAAGATAGAACGCTTCGAAATTTACTGATTTTCAGCGGAAAATTCTCGGTTTGAGTGACAAGTCATAAAAGCGGTCCTATTGTTGCGGGGTTTGACTCTGGCTGTTGAAACCGATAGCAAGGGACTATGGTCGGAACGGCGGGCCTGAACAGTAAGAAACATGGAAAGTATTAGGTTGTCCGAAAAGTTTCTTTCGTTTTATTAATAAGTAATACATACAGTGGGTGTAGAATGTATTCGTACACCGATCAATGTCCCAAAAAACTTTTCTGTGAAATTGTAGTTTCTTAACTTCTTTTTTTGTAATCAATGATACTTTACATATTCTCGGAAGTCTCTAAGGTAGATATAGTCCAAACAACATTTACTAGTTAATATAATTTGTGAAATTAACAAAAAGATGCGAAAAGTGGCTAAAAGTATAGAAGCAATAAGTATTTGTACGATTCTTATGACGAACCATTTACAATAGTATTTGTAACGTAAACACATTAGTTTATTGCTCCGTGCGAATTAGAAAACATAAAATTTCCAGTAAAGTATTTTAAACAGTTGTCCGAATACTTATTGCTTCAACATTTCTATCGATTAATTGCATTTTTCTTGTTAATTTCGCAACTTACATAAATAGCTATTATTTTTTTTTGTAATCTATCTATTTTAGACATTTCTGAGATTATGTAGAATGTCATTGTTTATAAAAAATAAGTTAATAAATTACACTTTTACACAGTTTTTTTTGGAAATTGATCTGTGTACGAATACTTTCTACACCCACTGTACACAATATTTTATGTCTAATGTTACATTATTGAATTGTGTACGATTCATTTTACTCCATTACTGTTACACCATGAACATCTAAGAAATTAGATTGTCTATTTATATAAACACTACCGCACCAAATAAGTGAGTGCAAATTACGAAAGAAACTTTTGGGACAACCTAATACATGTCCGTCACGGTTTAAGTTTGCCGTTTAAAGAAAATTTAAAGTCACTTTAAGTTTGCATTCCATTCGATTCGCTATTAAAAAACGTCGTAACCTCCCCTTATGTGCAGAGAAAACTATAACGAATGTCAATTCGTAGATCGAATTTCTCGTCTGTAATTAAGAAGCGTAATTCTACACGAACGAAACCATAAACACACTTTACGCCCGCATAATTCTAATTTCGAAGTCCGTTTGAAATTCACGATTACGTACGATCCAATGATTGAACATACCGGGAGCAAGGATCACGTATCCATCGCTCCGAATCGTTACTTTCCAGTCATCGATAACCAAAGACAAACATTGTGATCGATCATTTCCCGATTATCATCACTTTCTAGTTCGTACAAGTGGAGATACAATCTAAGTAGTCATCGTGAACTTAATTTAAGTAAGAAACGAATGAACTACGACACTTATATATTTCATACGTAAGGGAGAAAAAGAAAGAGGGGAGACGAAGAAGATAAATAAAATAAAAAAAATTGAATAAATATTCACGGATGCGTTGTAAGAGCTTCGTACGCGTGCACGTGAGTTTAATTTCGAATTTTATCAGAATATTTATATACGTCTATACATATTACATATATTTATTGACTAGCGGATGGAGATTATAGTCCAATGCTGACATCGTATCGACAAATCACAAATTAAGACTGTTATACCTTGTTGTTCGCGGTGCGATACAATTCGTTGTTACATTGAATATCGTTATTTATTTATATCACGAGGCTGCTACTTTCAGGCTTTGTCATTGTTCCTTGTATTTCGTGCGAGACGGGAAAACTGAAAATATTTATATTCTATTAGCTTGGCCAAAAAGTTCGTTCGATTCGTTAACTACCAATACGACTGTCTCCCTTTTTTAATTATATTATTTCAAGTGTCTAACCCCTCGAGAGATGAATTTTAAATATATTTTCTTTTGCTTTAATTGAATGCACACGAATCAAAGCATTATTTATCTGTAAAATAAGTTTTACATAGAAATATGCTGTCTAATATTGTATGTTTTTTGAATTCTTTTTTTTTTTTAGTAATTTTACTATTATAATCAAACGTACACATACACATGTGGCAATATATCCCTCAAGAGGTGAACACTTATTTTTGAATCAAACATTTTTAAAATTGACTCTTCCTATCTTCCGCTTTGTAGAATATTCACTAACAATAAATGAACATAGCTTTAATTCCAAAAAGGTTTCTGAAAACCCACATGCGAGTGACAAGGGTTTTCATTAAGGAATA
Organism: Hylaeus anthracinus; assembly: GCF_026225885.1. Lineage (NCBI taxonomy): Eukaryota > Metazoa > Arthropoda > Insecta > Hymenoptera > Colletidae > Hylaeus > Hylaeus anthracinus. The sequence continues at coordinate 9,773,752 of NW_026534347.1, forward strand.
AATAAATTCTGAAAGTGAGGTGTCGAGGAAAATTAATTTGGATAGTATATTCTAAAGAGGTCGCAAAATAAGTACTACCACAGATGTTAGATCCTATCATTTCAAATTGTACAGGAACAAAATTTTAACCTCGTAGGAATTCTCACCGTTAGCCTGACAGTGAACGCGTTAAAATCCAAATGAACTCTCTGGCCAACCTAATATTTGGCCCCGTTATTAGCGTCGGAGTGTCGTTTACCACGCCGCTTTTCCGACAATCACGCGTTTCGTTTTTTTTCCACCGTTTCTCCAACGGTTGATAGTCGCTATAAAATGTATTGCACACGCACACGTGGGTTGTCCAACCGGTGTCCCCGCTTGGAAGGCTTCGTCGATAACGCCCGGAACAATAAGCACTATTTTTAACAGAGAAGAAAAAGAATAGGAAGGAGATTAATGAAACAAAAACACAGAGGAAAAGTTGCGCCGAGGCTCGCGGCCGCGATCAACGGAGCGAGTTATTTTGTTATCGCGTTGAAGGGTTGTAAAATAATATTCCGAGCAGAAAAACAACGTGTAATTATAGAATCTCCTTGTTTACGCAGACCCGTTGCAACCGTCGATCAATAAAATTGTGTATACGAGACCCTTCAGGACATCCTACGTGTGCACGTTACTAAAACGCGCGTTACGTAGGGTTTAATTTAGCACGTTCTCCGAGAGATCGTGTTGTATCTATTAAGAGATCCAGCGGCTGATATCGGATTCAATAATAACTTTGTTCGAATTTTGATGACGCGTTGTTTTCTAAGGGTCTTGGCAACTTCTCCTGCGAAACTGGACTTTTCTGAATGGACGAGCTTACGGATTTCAATTTATTTTTATACATTTTGCTTTACTTTCACGCGGCAATTTTATTTTAGTTTTAAACATGGACTTGATGGTTTTATTACGATTTATTTCTGAGCTTTACTCGCACACATGAACTTTATTTTATGCATTTTTATTTTATTCTCATACATGGACCTTGTTTTATTTTTAATCATCAACTTTATTTCGTTTACGAACCTTGACTCTTTATTTATATACTCACATAGTTTTCATTTACATTCTTTATTTCATCTCTACTTACGAATTCCGTATTATATACATTTCTTGTATATATATATATTTTTTTTTTTCAATAATTTTCATTATTGCTCAATACTTACTTTTCGTCAAAGACTGTTACATAACATTTATGCGAGAAACAGAACTCTTCCTATCACAGAAGAATGAACTTTGGTCCTCTACATGTTAACTACCGCAAATACGGAAATAAACAAAAAGACGTTTACTTTATTCCCATTCGACATTTACCGAAACTTTATTCCTATCTCTTGGAAGAAGGATTTGTTTATTTTTATTTTTGTTTCATCGGCTTTGTTACACCTGCAACGGATCGCAGGTTGTCGAGAATATGCCTCGTTAAAAGGTACACGGTGATCGCAAGAAATTTTTGATCAGCGCGACGATAGCATAATTAATGGACACGCTATTTCGAAACGGTTCAAGACATTCAAAAGCGGTGATTTTAGATTAGAAAGTATAAAGGAAAATAGGTCAATTAAGATTGGCGGTAATGATACATAGAACCGCGTTAACACTTTCGCGACCGTGAAGTACAGCGAAACAATGGATGGATATATAATGATAGTTGTACACTAACAGACTTTGACGAAGATTAATTATATTTCGTGCGTCAAGCAATGACACGCGTGCAAATATTTAATTTTCCACGCATTCATGTATCATTTATTTGCCATATATTGTTCAAGTGAGTATACTAATGCGTATAAATATTCAAGCAATAATAATTTCTTTTCGTTATTTTTTAAATATAAAATAAACTTCATGTACACAATATTTGGTTTACAAAATATTTGGAAGGTATGTTTCTAAGAAAAAGAATGTTGGATCTTGAAATATCTAGACAAATGTTTTATTCGTTATTTCGTATATATAATTATTCGTTATTCAAGATATAAAGATGACTAGAGCTATTTTTATTCGATCAATATTTGTTTGGTATAAATTCAATAATATTGAAATAATGAATAATATTCAAATTAGATTTTTTCCTGTATGCCCCTATTTCGAGAATAACACAACTTTAAATACGTAAAGAAAGAAATCGTTTCATAATCATAACGACTGTGAGTTATCACCAGCTAACACACTATGAGTTATTACCAACTCTGTTGGAGTGAAAAGAAGGGTGACGAGTAAAAAGGGGTCACTTGTTACGTAACTATGGATAAGGTGGCGTGGCAACTAACTACTGACAAGGATCACAATAAAACATATTTAAGACAAATTGTTTTTCCCCATTCAAACATAAATTCTGGGAATACTTAAAAGTGTTAAACATATTTTTGTTTTTGTTAGAAAACTATTAAACGCTCTATTCTATTTCATCAGAGCATTTAGCAGGTCTGCAAGCTCAGGCACTTATTATTCAATTAAATATTAATTCATTCATGAGCGTATAAATATCTAAGCAATAATTTTTTTAATTTTTTTTTTTTGTAAGTATAAAATAAATTTCATGCAATATTTCATTTTTTTTGTGTTAACAAGTTTCTTTCGCGCCTCGTTTGGGTTGTACGATACACCCTCTAAGCGGTGTGCTCCCCAGTTTGGAGAACACTGCGATAGAGGGTTAGGAGGGCGAACCACTTCTTCAGAGTTAACCGACAGAAATAGTCTTTCCACAGTTGATCGCTGCTAACCTTATTTGTGATATTTTAATTGACTTGGGTTCTAATTTAGACCAAGTGAATAGGATCTCAGTAACAAGTGCTAATTCTGGAAACTTGAGGAAATCAATATTTTGGCAATTACACTTTTGAATTTAATGCTATTAAAATTTGTGAAAAATGAAATAATAAATATTAAACATTTACTGGATATATACTTGACACTTTTATTTCCGATTTCAATACTTTACTTAAATATGAGAATTATTATTTTATGAAAGGTATTTACGAGAAGAAATTTAATTGTCTTGATGAGAATAGAATAATAGTTGGAAATAATACTTTGCTAACAATGCAAACTAATTTTTATATACGCGATCTTTTATTATTGAACTTGTAGCTTTAGTTGTTTTTGTTTCAGAGACATGTAACATAGATTAAATGTTTTTCACTTTTCATGATTTGTAGATTATTTGACGTAAGCCAAAGTTGTTCAAGTTGCAATAAAATATGCAAGGAATAAATCATCTACGTATCCACCGATCTATTACTGAATTTAACGTAATTGATTAGAGAGGATTATAAATTAGAAGCCGATTCGAACGAACTTGTTAACCGATCCGATACTCGCTAGGTGTCGAGCAACATATCGTAGCCGTTAAATTAGACGCGAAGAGTTAGTCTTTTCAATCCTCCCGGCTCCTCGATCGTCCGTGCCCTCGAGAGGCGGGATAATACCCAACAATAATAGCCACGACACAATGGAGACGCTGACGAACGCGTCATGGCACGCCGTGTGCACGCCACCGTGCTGCAAAATGGGAAACAAAAGGCGGCGGTTGTCGTCAAAGGGGCGGCAAATTCATGCCGCTGCACGCGTCAAGGGACAAAGGATATCAAGATGTTGTTGCTCCCGTTGGTGTTGCACGTTTTTCAAGTGGCTGTCGTGGTTATTAACGGGAATCTGACTCCGTCGACTTTGGACGAGGCTGACCTCTCGTCGGGGCGTGCACTCGAGAGGATAGTCGGCGGAGAAATCACCGATATAAGGAAATATCCGTTTATCGTAAGTGAAAATGCGCCCGTGACGTTTCCTAAATATCTATTATCGTAATATAAAAAACGGACACGCGAATCACTCTGACTATTTTCGAGAGAGGACACCGAGGTTCGGGGCTAATGTCAATTCACGCGAACTCACCTAAAAACGTCTGGCACGACGAATGGGGCCGATTGCTTGGCCGTAATTATTTTTGTTAGATTTTACATAGAGAATAGCGGAGCGCCGGGGTGTGCCCTTATCGATGGAATTGATTCGATTAGCTGCGTAGATAGCACCACGAAAGCGTTTTCATTGTTTCCTGGGAGAGATGCGATTTTTATGCCTTTGTGACGGGGGCAGAGATCGTGGATCGTCTTGATCGGAGGAAGTAGATTTGTTCGATGAATACCAGATACATATATTTATTTATAGTAAATATTTGTAGCAGTTATTCGTCGAATAAATGTACTTTGAGTAATTATTGTTTATCGAGGAGGATAAATAATTTTTGTTTTTTATTCATTACTTGATAAATATAGTTATGCATTATTCGTCTCATACATTGAATAATTGGAGTCATTCTTAGTGACAGAATAATTCAAAGAAACAACTTTTATATTTTATTCGTTATTTGATAAATATATTCGCTATTCGACGAATGAAGATAGCCGGTATTTTTTTTCTTTTTTAAATATAAAGATAATGAATTTATTTTTATTCAACGAGTGATTGGAAAACTATTTTTTATTCTTTATTCGCTACCTGATTATTTTTATATAGAAACAAGATTCTGCCCAACTTTGGGTTTAGGGTCGCGAATGCGAAAACCAAGGGTCGAGGTGGTACCCAGGGATTTCAACCGTGATCAAGTTATGATAATAGAGGATTCCTGCGTGTATATTGAGGAGCTGCAGGGATTGTCCCTAGATAGTATTCAGATTGACCGATCAAAACTTTTCGAAAAGGTTGTGTGGATATTGATTGAGATTTGGTATGACGTAAACCAATGGCGAACATCGCTTGGGGACGATCTTTATAGATTCATGCAGTACATACGTTGAGTATCACAGTTCAAATTAGATGCGGATATTGTATCATCAGATTGAGTATTTATTATTATTATTCTTATATATGAATAGGAAAGGATAAGAAATGTCTACCAAACAAAAATTATAATTCGAAATTATGACTTTGAAAAATACTTTGGTACTCTGATGATTTAATAGATACTTCATTACTTCCATAATTCACTTATCTTTGAATGTAATACAATTAATGACGAGAAAAAAAGTCACAAGTCTCATAAGTAACGAGGTGAAAGTTTGAAATAGTCTCCTTTGACGACAAACAAGGAAAACATTTGGTTTGAAGAAGTAACGATTGATTTCTTCAACTTTGATCCTCAGGGGCTATAGCTACGTTTGATCGTAGCTACAGTACGGGTTTAGCGATCCCGAGGTACCCGAGCTATAATAGTAAACGTAAAGCAAGAATGAAATGAATGGAAAGAAAGAACAAATGTCAACTTGGTACATTAGGTGTTATAAATTGAACACACCCTTATTAATAAAAACACACAATTTCAACCTTGATATATCTTTAATCGAGCGTTGTTCTTGCTAAATTCCAGCATAATTCAGCATTAACCTAAAAAACGAAAAATTAATGTATACAAGTAATAAATGAGTGTACATTTGGTACCAAGACGAGATAGAATTTAAATGCTGTTGCCCACCTAACTTTATATACATTTGTTCACCTTGTCTTACTTCAGTCCTATCAGGTATTCATAATTAATATTCCTGTGATGGAAAAGTATTGAAGAAGACCTAATTAAAAGTCGAAAAGTTAATTAAATAAATAAACTGCACTTGTTTGGATGAATCATCCAGTAACATTAATTATAACATTTGTCCTTTCAAACCAGACGTTTTCCTTGGACATTTCTTCGTCTCGTAAAAAGCAACGGAGATACTCAAGGCTCTCGAGTTAAATAGGGCTTCTTGTACGTAAAATTGTATTTAATCTTCCTTTTCAAAGACAGCGAATGAAATTCTGAGATTCCCAACGTTTATTCCGTATCAGCAACCTGGATTACAACTCGAGCCTCGTGTAACCGTAGTTTCAAGTATACGTACACCTTCAATTAGAAATGGGCACTAGTATTATTGAAATAATAGATAACTAATAAAATTAACGCATATCAATTTATTAGGAACGTTTATTCAATTGAACAATTAAATTCTTATTTTTTCATTGTTGGCTCCTTTCTTCTAAAACTCAAACTAACCAATTTTACCTCTTTATAGTATTAGTACATAAAGAAGTATACACAAAAGTTTGAAAACAGTCGTTTCATTGATCATGATAGGCTTAGTGTTAATTAGACGAAAATTCATCTCTGCTCCCAGTATCTTTGCTATTCATGTACAGCGATACGTTTTCGTGCGTATTTCTCAAAATACTGAGAGTGATCGTCGCGTATATCCACTTTATCAATAAGGTATAGAGGTTCGCGGATGACGAAACCGAATTTTCAATGTCAATTTCTCGTAGGTCTCGATCCAACAGCGACACTTTAGTCATATGTGCGGAGGTACTTACATAGCACCGAGATTCGTTTTGTCAGCCGCTCATTGCATGGTCAGGTGCGTTTTTAAGACTGCGACAATTTAGAGTCTATCGCTCCACGCCTTAAAATGGTAGCAAATTATTCACGATTAATCGAAGAATATTCGCGACCGATCGAGTGAAATTCTTTTGATCTTTTCACACGTACGCATACCTTTTTGTTATGTTTAGGATACATTTGCTATACTAGTCAGTATACTAGTAATTACTAGCTTTTACTAGTAATTATTTTTACTAGTAATCCGATTCACAATCGGATTAATCGGAGAAAATTAACCAAAAACTAAAGTGGTAATTAGTCACCGTTCAAATGGTAGCGAATTTAAAAATAGAAGATCGTACCACATTCATAAATTTAAAAGATATTATAATTAAAATTATTATTCCAGTGTCATAAATCGCAATCCAACGAAAATATAATGAACAATTCTAGAATAATTGCTAGTATCAAAACGTTAACACGTAAAACCATTAACGGGCGAACTTCCACGTCGTTTTCACGTTGAACAAGATTAATTTAAACTTTACTCGCGAGCACCCTGAATTACGTAAGCCGTAAATCCCTTCCGTTGGCGTTTTTCTACTATATATTCCGTGTCGTACGGCACAATAGTTCCAGTGAACCGATCTGCTTAATAACGTAGACACAGCAACAGAGAACGGTGATGGGCAAAATTCTTAACTAGACACAAAACTTCTAATAACGAGTAAAAAAAGAATTATTCATTCCTTACTCTTTGACTCAGAATTAAAGTTTGAAATGTAAAATGAAAATTAATGTTACCAGAAATATATTAGGATGATATCTGCTCTCTAAAACTAAATATTACAAATTGTCCCATTTGACGGTAGTTATCGATCAATAAACAAATAGCACGCATAAATCACGTTTGAAGTTTTAATCCGTGAAACAATCCACAAGTCAAGTTACGGACGTTTTATAAATATTTATCTATTCTATCGAATAAATCACTCTGTTTTTATTCGTCACCCATTATTGAAATAAACTTTTAAGTTCCTTTCAACGCTCGCGTAACGGGGATTAGTTGGTATCGTGAAACTGGGCGTGTGATAAACGGTGTATAGTCCTTTTGCTCTTTATTACGGTCGTAGATAAAAAGAATATCGCTCGAAACGGTGAAGCATAAATTTAACAAGTAACGACGTATGTATTTTTATGCTACCATTTTACGGTCACGGGGCAATCTCCGCTCGTAGCGCTTTCATTGCTATCATAGACACGTATGCTGCTTTGAGGTCTTGGAGCGCTCTTCGCGACAATTATGATTAGGGTTGTCAGCTGCATCAAGCCTGAAGAAGAGACCTAATAAAGTTTCACCTTTCTATATGTATATTTCAGAGCCGTAACAAAATTCATTCTGGTAACATTTCGACCTTTTTTATTTATTTTTTTTTGTTGTTGTTAAGAGAATGACGTGGAAAATCATAGGCGAGGATGATATTTTGTGAATAAATTAATAAACTTTTACTATTTGGTAGCAAGTCCGCTATAGACCATTCATATATTATATGTATATAAATGGTTTACGATAGTCTATCTATTATGTGAATTACTTACTTACTTTACTTACTTACTTAAAACTAAGTTACTATGTTATTTAATTGAACTAACATAAACTCCAGTTATATTTAATCAAGTTATGTGTAACAAACATACTAGCATCTCTTTTAATTAATTCACAGAATTTGAAACTTACCCATCATTTTCCACTCTTATGATTAAATAAAAAGAAAATAGAGAACACCAAATTTCTGTCACACAATTGATCGTCTCGAATACAAATAATAAAAAGAGAACAGAAAATGACAAAGTACTGTTCTTCCCTCCAAAAAGAACAGTTGGCAATCCTACTCGTGATCAACTAGTGACGTCGATTTCGCCTAGAAAACTACGCGTACGATTCGTATCTCGATTAACTGAATTGACTAATTAACGATGTCATTGAAATCCTCAGATTGGTAATCGTGCAATCTTAGAATAGAACGTCTACGTTGAAGAAATATAGAAATGATGTTAGCTGAATATCGTTGTTTTGTGCGAAAAGCGATAAACAAACGTATAAACGTACAAAAAAGAAAAAAAAATACGATCGATCGTTAGTGATAAAAATAGATCCAGAGCGTTATCAGGGGACATTTTTGGGTCCTCTGTTAGACTATGCGTCGCGAGTCAGCGTATGTAGCAGCGTACGACGAACGGTATCAGCAGTGAAAGGGTTAAGCGATGTTACGTGAGCTGTTCGCTATGAAACTGGTGTAAATCCATTTTATTTAAAGTACAGTTTGTCCAAATATTATTTTAGAAATATTATTTGGTTGAGATGAAGCTTCATTGTTGATGAAATATAATTTCTTTGGAATTGTGTCGGCTTTAGTTACTAAACAGAATGGGGACAATAGCTCCATTGAAATCCACTTGTTACTAAAAATATAGTTTCTTGAAATATTGTGTTAGAAATATTATTTGGCTGGGATGAAGTTTCATTGTTTTCGAGGCACAATTTCTTTATGTTCCTGTCAACTTCAATTGCTAAAAATAGTAGTCAGTCCACGAATATGAACGTTCTTATGTTTCTACAATGGTAATGTTATGTTCTCAAATCCATTACGCTAAGAAAATATAATGGAACTATGGTGTTACCATCACATATTCCTTAATATTTTACTAATAAATCTACTTGCCTGGACAATCCCTCAAAAGCACCGCAACTCTCATCAATATTTTCACCAAAATTTAAACACAAACCCTTTTACACTTCGAAGTAAATCTTTATGCATTAGTTTCATAGCAAACGGCTCGCACCTGATTATTCTGTAACGAAAAACGTGAAATGCGCATCGTACTGTCTTTGTATCGGTTGTTTATACATGTATCGTGTTCGAGGAGCGTTCGTTTCGCGATCAAGCTTCCCCACTTTGAAAACAAGGAAAATCTCAACAGTGGCCGCCCGTGCCGCTCTCATGTTTTAAGACGGAAGAAAATTTATTGTGAACGCGTGACACGTGTGTGTGACCCGTGAATTTTGATCTTGTCGTGTTCGTTGCTTAGACCTACGTCCCAAGGGCACTGGATGCCCCAGAATCCACGTCGATTCTACGCGATCGCTGGAGCCACTTACGTATACTTTCCGAGCTGGAGTTCCATACAGATGGAATTGATAGACCGACTATTCCCGCACACGAACTTTAGATTCTCGAGCATGCATAACGATATTGGATTGTTCAGGGTGACTATTATGTGTATATATAAACTCTATGTGGAAAATAAAATAAATAAATGAGAATATAATAAATAACGACGAGAAAGGAGTGAAAGTATATATCGAGAGGAGAGATCGTTGAAATAAGAATGACAATTGTTTATGATTGCGTTGATCTCATCGATTTTCGACGTTCTTAAAATATAAAAATTCAATACCTCAGGGTACTACATGTACAAAGTTCAGTAGCCATAGAATTTTATATACTATTCTTCTTCTAACAGATTACAAGTATAACAAGTAGTTAGAATAATTGCAGATGGATAACAATAAGCAAAATATTAGACTGCATGTAATGTCCATCAGGTTGAAACTTAGATCATCTATCAATCTGCGTATAAATGTGTATAGATACATTGTAATAGAGATCATGTTAAGGACTTGGAAGATTTGGACTTTAATGCATCAAAATTACGTATCTATTTAAACCAGAGTTACAAATGATCGAATACGAAGCCACAGAATTAATGTCTACACCTAATAATTATATTACGAAACACGAGAGTTGACAACAAAAATTGTTCACTTTAAAACAATCAAGTGTCACTCCTTCCCTCCCCCTGAAATACTCTAAGACCGTTAAAATCATCGAGATCGGTGCCATTGTAAATAATTATCGAGAGAATGAACGATTAATCATCCCTGTGTGTTTATTTGTTATGTGTAGCTTCAGAAACCCTTTTACATTAACTCGTACGTGAAATTCGTCGCCATCCCTGCAGCATATGACGCAAACATTTTTCAAAGGTACACCGAGCCGTGTACAGTGGCTGGTTGGGGACGACATATACCTGGCTCCAATGTACGTACTCGCCAACGTTATTTACTTGTCATCTGCAGGAGTTACTTTCATTTGGTCGATGAAAGACTTGAGAGACGGAATCTATTCATATACGGATCGCGTGGGTCGTTAAAAATGCACGGTGATATTTAGAAGGTGGATCTAGACTGCGATAAAGACCACGATATACGTGTAACGTGTGCGTCTAAATAAATTGTGAGCACCGACATAAACGGGTTGATCGAACTCGTTGAAAGGTGCACGTATGTTACGAACGAACCAGCCACGTGGCAATTATTTAGTTCAAAATAAATGGTTGTTCCAAATAGCGTTAGAGAAAATTTAAAAATAGTAGTTTTATATTTCAGACACGACCTAGGATGAATATAAAGTTTTTTTAATTTAATTTTTCGAGTGGAAATGTAGAATATAAAATTTTTTGAATTATTATGTTTGCGATTTTTGTAATGTTGTGCTATTCTTTTATTTAATAAATTGTAACGGGTAAACTACAGTAATGAAATGACAATTTGCTTACAGTGAAGACGAAAGTATCAAATAAAATTTATTAAATGAATATGATTACATAAAAATTCATTAAAAAATAAAAGTGGTAATTTTGAAAGAAGTTTGTCACTCTAGGACAAAATTCAAGTAAAACAAAAGCTGATTAATTTGGTATAATTGGATATTTAATATGATAAAGTAAGACGTTTATTAAAATAGAAACAATCGATATAGCAACTGAAAAAATAACCTTCTAAAGTATAGTTTAATAATAAGAGGTTTAAGCTTGTGAACATGAATAAAAAGAAATATAAAAGAAACAATAATTCCAATAAAAGTAGACTCTATGATAAAAACACTCAAACAATGAATTGAATTTGTATTCTAACAAAGAAAATATTATTTTGTGAATAATCAGTATAGAATAATTGTAGTTAAACTACAAGATAGTATGAGAAACAATTGTAGTAGCATTTTATGTCTGAACAAATAAATTCTTACTACCACTGATATAATATAAGGCTTCACGAGAGTGTAATATCGGAGGATTCACCGCGCGGTCCTTTAAGCGTTCATTCGCTGCACCATAAAAAAATATGACACGATTCTGTCCCTGCAATACTTTTCCCTTATATTGCAATCTTCTAGATTCACCTTCAAAAATATTACACTGCACTTTTCCAACGCCTAGTACGTCGCACAGTGTAAGTAGTACATTTATTCATAATTAGTCATAAGCGTATTATTGAGAGCTAATAATAAAAGAATTGAAAAGGTCAAAATAATTATGAATATTAAAAACAGATCGTTTGATTAGGATTCACTTCTTTATTTCTTTATCTCTGTTACATTAGAAACTACATTTTTTTCTCTCTTTTTCTTCGAGGTGTGTAGAAATAATTCCAGATGTGTTCATTAATAATATTTAAATCGGAACTTTCAGGTGGTCAACTCATCAATTTTAATGTTTCATTCTCCTCTAAATCTTTTAAATGATTTTTTTTACAATTCTGTTACGCGTATACGTATATAATATGCTAATGTAGGTATATGTATAAAGCACACCAACAAATATACATGATATTTATTTTATTAACATAGACTTATATAAAAGTGTAATGTATCAAAGTTCTTGTAACATAAATTAAGGTATAACAAATATTTTCAATATTTCGATATGGTATATAATATATATGTCAGTTTTATTTAGCAAGGAGCCGGCACTCATCTCCGTCATGTTGATCTTCCTTTGATTCCAACGGACAAGTGTCCAACGATAGGAGTGGACAAAGAGTTTCATTTATGCGCAGGCGTGACAGAAGGTGGTAAAGATGCTTGCCAAGTTCGTAACAATCTATATTTATGGGTGTTGTCTCATTGTCAGACAGATATAGGCAAAATTTTATTCGAATAATGAAAGACGAATAAAAATACATCACAGCGATACATATTGCGATTTTTATTCGATTGAACAGTTGTAGGGACAAATTATTCGACATTTTCATGTAGGTAAAAATATTGCCTATCTCTGGCTCAGTCTCTGGCTCTCAAATTTTTGTAAAAAGAAAAATTATACTATCTATTAAACTGTTACAAAAATTCATATAATAACTTTACAAGTATATTAATTAATACAAAATGTATGTAATTTACTTTAATAATAAGTCAGTATGGCAATTGGAAATCATTATTACATGTGATTCTATACAAGAAAATGCAAATTGATTATTTTTTATCTAAACCATAAGACTGCCCTATTAATTGCAGTTTATATTTTAGTACTACTTAATAATAATAGAAAAATGATTATATTACAGGGCGACAGTGGTGGACCATTGCTGTGCAATGGAACGCAAGTGGGAATAGTGTCATGGGGACAAGGATGTGCTCGCCCAAATTCTCCAGGAGTATATTGTAGATTGGATTTATATATAGATTGGTTAAACGAAACAATACGCACAAATCGTGCAACGCATAGTGTTTTTAATATAACAATTGTGTTTATTACAATACTGTTTCTTGTAGTATAAGATTAAATAATTAGTACGAATGTAAGAATTGATGGAAGAATACATCTTTCTTAGAAGAAACTTCAACTTAATTAAAATAATGAATGTATAAAGTAATAAAATTATAACATCATGTGTTAATATGTCTAATTTATCATAATGATAACAGCTCAGATTGTCACGTAACTTTAAAAACTTACAATGTATATCTTAGTACTAATCTATGTGAAATATTGGTTCATTACCTTACACATTTCCTTTTAATATTCCTCCATTTCCTGGTA
>NW_026534347.1:9787013-9892047 GCF_026225885.1 Hylaeus anthracinus
ATGTGTAAGGTAATGAAGGGAAATTAAAGGGAAATATACCAGGAAATAGAGGAATATTAAAGGGAAATGTGTAAGCAAATGAGGGGAAGTAAAGGGAAAGGTGTAAGAAAATGAAGGGAAATTAAAAGGAAGTATACCAGGAAATGGGGGGAAATTAAAGGGAAATGTGTAAGGAAATGAAAGGAAGTTATAGGGAAATGCACCATGAAATGTCACAGAAATGAAGGAAAATTAATGAGAAATGTGCAATGAAATTATGGGAAATTAAAGGGAAGTGTGCCAGGAAATGAAGGAGAATTAAGGGGACAATTTCCACGATGCTGTATATTACGTCATTCTTCATGAGTTATTAGGAGATGTTAAAGTATGTTAGGAGGCGTTAAGAAGTGTTAGTTGATACATACCGGATTTCCTTCGTGCCACCTCTTTGCGTATCATGTTCTTCTGATACCAGGAGTAAAAATTCGACCAGAATTTATTACGTACCATGAATTCCTCGTGCCATCTCATGTTCTCCTGATATCAAAATGTAAAATTTCATCCAAAATGTCGATACATACCATGTATTCCTCGTGCCACCTCATGTTCTCCTGATATCAAAATGTAAAATTTCATCCAAAATGTCGATACATACCATGTATTCCTCGTGCCACCTCATGTTCTCCTGATATCAAAATGTAAAATTCAAGCTAGAATTCGATACGTACCCTTTCGATGTGCCCCTTGTATGTGGCAACCTCTACTAACAGTTTAGTCGGTTTTGTTGCCATCACGTAGGCGTAGGAGTGCCCCTGTTATGCGGCAACCTGTACTAACGGAGTTGTTGGAGCGGTTGCCAGCTCGTAGGCGCAGGAGTGCCTGTATATTGCAATCGAACTATCTGCTTTGTCATCTCATTTGTCATCTCGAATTTGCCGCGTGCTCGTTTTCATAACTACGATGTTGGATAAAATAATACTTGGAAGATTAATTGTAACTGTAATTGTCTCAATGTCAAACTAGTGATAACTATTCCATGACAAACTTGGATGTTCTCCCACGGATGACGCTCATCCTAAGTTCTTAAAATTAGTTCTAATATTTCACCGCTAGATGGTAATTTCGTGGCTCTTAAGTATTTCCTTATATATTTATTTTTACTTATTCATTGAGATCCAGCACTCTATCGTACGGTCCTGACACAAATCACGTGGTTCTGTTTATCCGAATTTCTTTTCATCAAACGAAGTATACTTTTTGTTTGTGTATAACGGATTGTAACAGATTACGAATGACGTTAGGTTAGTTAGAACCTCTTTAGTCATTCTCTAGTACGAAGATATGCTTTATCGTTCTAATGTCTTTTGCCCGTAGTAGCGTTCTTAATATTTAACTAATTGTTACTTGATTTGCAATAGTGAACATTTCATAAAACAATATGTTCGGGAAGAGAGAGAAACCAAAACGCCAGACAAGGACTGCTGCTAGTCTTGCACAGGTATTATCTTTTAGTGTTTTTAACCTTACTTTCGAATCAAGTAGACTTTTATATTAAATGTGATACTTCTCCAAAAGTATGGGATCTTCGAAGTTCCAGAAAGTATAGACGATCTAGGAAAAAATTTCATGAAAGATGATGATGATGATGACGGTGACTTAGAAGCTGAATTAGCTGCATTGACAGCTAGTGATGATGTTGGTTTAAAACCAAAACGTAGAGGTGAATCTCTATCACTTAGTTAACGGTTAAATATATGTATATATTTATTAAATAGTCATCTTAAAATACTAAGATCTTTTATAGCACCTCGCAGGCCAGTTCCTGATGCAAATTTGGATGCAATGGTAGCTGAGAGTATGAAGGATATACAGGATGAAGATGTATCTGATGGAGATGATGATCCAGAGTTATTGGTATAAATTATATACCATGTTCATTGTTCATTGTTCGTATTTATTATTTGTGTTGTTATAGCTGAAATAATTTTATACGTTTTGTGTTACATTAGAACGAACTCCAGATGATCACTGGGGATGAATCTCCTGAAACAGTATCACCAGAAGAGGAAGAAAATGTGACATCAGAGAACATAGAACCATCAAAACCAGAAGAAGGAAATACATCTATGGAAAAAATGATACAACTGTTACAGGAAAGGCTAAGACTTTATCAGATTGCAGAGAAAAAGGCAAAACAGGAAAATGAATCAGGTCGTGCACGGAGATTTAACAGGGGCATTAAAACACTTAAAGGTTTATTACATGATGCTCACTCAGGCAAAGTTATCAATGAAGCTGATATTCCACCACAATTACCACCATCGGCTACCACAGAATCAACAGAGAAAGTACCCCAGAGTAACAAAGAAGAACCAATGGGTATTGTCTAATGGATGGCTAGTAAATCATTTTTTAAAGATGGTCATTTGTATCTTCTTGTACATTGTACGCATCTGTTTCAGAGCATGCTAGTCCTCCGGTTGAAGTTGATACAACACCATCTGCAGAAGACAATACTCCTTCCGAATTAGTTCCAACAAAAACTATAGATGAAGCAGCATTAAACTTATTAAAAAGCAGACAACAAGAATACAAAGTAGCAGCAGTAGCATGGAAAAGAAGTGATAATATGAAGGAAGCGCTTCAATGTGTAAAAATTGCAAAACAATTTGATATAGTCATTGCTGCGGTAAACGCAGGTGAAGAAGTTGACTTATCAGATATGCCCCCATCTCCAAATACTCTTAGCTCTGACACTGTTCCTACAATGGAACCAAAGAAGGAAGAAAATGAAGTACAGGGACAGTCATCTACAGAAACACCACCTGCAGGTAAAGTTTAAGGATAATTTGAAAATTCAATTTATGTATGATAGTTCGTCTATTAATATTGTTATCAATGTAGGTTTTATCTGTTTAATATTTTATGGTATGTTTGAATAGCAGAAACAAAACCATCTGGTGTAGAAAATTTAGAGCTTGCTTTGAAAGAACGTCTTGAAGTGTACAGAAGAACAAAAACAGCTGCAGAAACTGAAGGAAACTCTTCTAAAGCTCGAAGATATGGCCGTATTTGCAAACAGTTTGAAGATGCCCTTAAGTTACATGCTCGGGGAAAACCTGTTCCCCTCGACGAATTGCCTATTCCACCTGGATTTCCTCCACTTGTAACCGCACCTACATCAGATCAGACAAATGAGAAACAACCAGAATCAATACCACAAAGTTCCCCAGAACCTGAACCTTCTGAAGATAAAAGTGCTTCGAATCCAAAAAGTCCTGTTCCTCTTCCAAGGGCACCAGTAGGTATGTACATTCAGTTATTAAAACTACCTGTTTGCTTTACATTGCCCCACAATATTTTGCGAATAATGTGTCTATTATTTTGTTATCAATAGGAAAAAAACAATACAACAAAGTATCACGTGCAGAGAAACAACAAGCTCTATTACAACAGCGTCAGCATGAATTGAAACAAGCCGCGCTTAACGCAAAAAAAGATGGCGATCTAGAGTTGGCGCGTAATTATTTAAGGCAAGCAAAAGGAATGGATCCGCTGATTGAAGCTAGCACAGCTGGATTACCAGTTGACATGAATTCTATACCACTGTCTCCTCTTGCAAAAATTGAGCTCAATGCAGATGGTATGGGTGGTCAGGTTGATGACAATTTTACATTGGTATTTAGCGAAGACTGTTCAGAAGAAGGAACTGGAACAAATGAACAAATTTATGGAAATCTTGAAGCTCAGTTACAGAAACAAATTAAAGTACAATGAAGATACAGTACATATTTTAATATTACCTTTTAACAAATTCACGTAACAGATATTGGTGTACTTTTGTTACAGTGGTGTTTAAATACAAGAGATCACTCGAAAGCTTTAGGAGATGTATCTGGATATAATAGATGGGAAAGACTTGCGTTGGGTTATAAACGAGATTTGGATATGTTGAGAGTTCGGAAACGTGATGCACTGCCACCGCCACAACATCATTATGAGACAAAAACTTACGCTGTAGTTCAGTTAGTTACACTTTACGCCTCATTACGAACAATTATTGTGATGTGTAATTTGTAAATATCATATTATTTATTTCTTTTAGGAGTTGTACAGACTTAAGCGAGGGCGATATAGAAATTTCGATAATAAGGGGTGTAAATTTTTCAAAGGAGGATACATACGTCATGTTTGAATTCCCTTTTCCTTCCGATAATCCTCCAGGGGATAGAACGTCCACTGTTAAAGGAACGTGCAATCCAGAATACCTGGCAGTATTTCCATTAACTGGAATAATAGATCGTAGATCAAGACAGTGCCAACGAGCGTTCAAAAGACATGCATTAAAGTGTCAAGTTTGGGCAAAAGGGTAATTATAAAGAGCATGAATTAATCTAAGTTCATTATTACCCCCTTTATCACGTAATATGTATATCCCCAACACATGATTTTGTTATAATTTTTCGTGTATATATTTTTAAGTATTTATTTGTAATGAATTTTGTTTCGATGGCACATTCTTGGTAAAATTCTTAGACTTGCAGCTACTATACTATTAAAAAATGAGCTAAATTTTTAATAATAATAAATTTGCTGCTTATAAATAATACCGTAATGTATACATATAGTGAAGTATCGTGTGGTGGTATGGTAATAATTTAATGTAATTTAAATTTTGGAATATTGAATAATAAGATCATTTATGGCAGTGTAATACTAAAAATAGTAAATAGATTAGTACGTTGCTTGCAGATGCTCGCTGAATCCTCTCCTGTGTTGTACTCATCCAAGGTATGAAAATTTCATACTTCTAAAAGGCATTCAGTTTTTAAACTATGAGCCAGAAATAATGTGCTATTACTTAATTTTTTAAAAGCTGTTAATTTTTTTTTATTTTCGTTTTTTCAATTAGCCAATATAATATAAATGTTCGGTTGAAATTAAGTATAATATTTGCTCCAAGTCCATTAAAACGCTTCCTAATGTAGATCAATGTATGTGACGTTAAGTATCAAATATTCGTATTGCACGAGCAGGCTGTGACAACGTATATTTCTCGTCGTATTATCTTCCAGCTTTGATGCTATCACATATCCACACACTTATTCGTTTTTATATGTGATTGTATGTTCTTTTGCAGTGGATTTTTTAGAAGCGATAGTCTGTTAGGCACAGTGACAGTAAAACTGCAGCCTCTTGAAACTCACTGTGAACTTCATGACTCGTTTCCCGTGAGTAATAAATTATTTTTATTGAACGCTATATTTTCGAAATGATCGTCGATCTATCGAAGAAATTTCTAATGTAGCTAATGGATGGAAGAAAACCGACAGGTGCAAAGCTTGAACTAAAAATTCGTATAAGGAATCCAATTTTGACAAAGCAGATAGAACAGATCACGGACAAGTGGTTAATTATCGATCATTAATCCTGCATTATGCAATCACGACTTTACGTTTATTTTACCAAGGATGAAGCACCATTGGGGCCTTGGAAATGTAATTTGCAGATTATGAAGCGACAGAAGACATAATATTTGGTTTATTACTAATTTTACTCAAGTTGATGTGAATATGTATATCTGTGAAATAATTTATATATTTTAATACGAACGTTCAGGTAACGTTTTCATAGTTTGTGTACATAAGCACAATTCAACGCATAATATTACATATTACATTGCGGGAAAAATTGATTACTCAAATACTAAATAGCTTCAGAGCCCAGCTGATAAAAATAACGCTTTTTCTTATACCTTAATAGATATATATATCGAAGCCTGCCAGAATTTATATCACACTTTATATTATTATTTTGTTTTATAATTACTTCGTAGTATAGAAGAAACAAACAATATTTATTAGTCGTTCTTAAAGTATCGTTTTTTTAATTATTTAATGTTGAAATAAAATATTTTATGAACATGATTGTAATTATATATAATCCCCTTAAGCCATTAATAAATGAAAAATATAATACTTCAGATGATAGGTTACTTCCAGTTTCGAATATTGTTAACGTATATGACTTATATGGAAAATTAATGAAAGTACATATAAGGACGATTTAATCTTAAACATAATTGGAAGTAATTAGTGTGCGCGTAACAGACTATCAGTCGTATGTATCGAGCGATTTAAACACAGAGAAGGAACGATCGCGGAGTGAAGCTGAATCCACATTTCCAGAGAACAATACAGCAGGTGAACCCCACTAACAAACTATTGTTCGATAATCGTTCAACTCTGTCTCCTTCCAGTTCACTAGCCCGCTGTTTCATCCCTACCCACGTGTGCCTAACCGCCTGATCCTCAACAGCTACGTAACACTTCTCAAATATACATTTGCCATGACAACGATTACACATTATTTAAATAGAAACGTCATGATGTTTCAAATAAAACTTTAAACATTATCGACCAATTGGAATATTCTTTTTCTTCATGTAATTGTTGGCCTTTACGAATACTGGATGAAATAAAATAAATGTTTTCATATATCGTCAATTTGTTGTTTCGAGTCTTATGGTGGTAAAATTGCAAAGTAGAGAACGAAGACTCCTCGATAGTCTGAACTTGAACCCAACCATCTTTTTCCTTTTTTTTCCTTTTTTTTTTTTTTTTTTTTTTTTTTTTTTTTACTAATAATAGTATCGAGTAAAACGATTAAAAATTTAAATTAGAAGTATTTCAGCTAACAAGTTACTTTATCATACAATTCGTTGATAATTTTGTTGTACATTAAATTTTAAGATATTCAATGATCGTTTTGTGAGTCGTCACGGTTAATATTGGAAATCTGTTAAGGTAGGTAATTGTTAATTAAGGTTTATAAGAATATCGAAATTAATAACTGACTGGAACAAAGCGCGAATTTCATACAAGACCTAAATTATGTTTTTTGGCAATGTCCGTTATATGAATCCCAAAGAATGACACTTATCGAAAAATTAAAACAGTGTAAACAGTACCCACCACTGGACATTAAACCTCTTCTTGCAGAGTGTAACATTAAAGTTCTATTACAAGTGTGCAAATTTTTCGATGAATGATGAACTACAAATTTAATTATTCCTTAGGCAATACCTAGTTTAACTGCTTAAACGTCTATACACTCTTTTTTTGTAAAATCGTATTTATAAATCTATGTACAATAATAATGTATAGCTGTATAAATCTTCTAAGAGGTTTGGGTAAGCTATAATAATAATAATAATAAAAAAAAAGGCGCAAATTTTCAATACAGGTCGGTAAAAGAAATAAGAGAATGAACGTGTTGTGAAAACTTGTGTCGCAATTTGAATACTAAAAAGGTCAACGTTCTCGATGATCTACATTTTTTGCGAATTTCTTGAACAGCTATAACGAACGCATTAAACGAATATACATATATCAGTGTCAAACAAATGTGCTACTTTTCTCGCGTAAAATGTTTTCAAAGCCCTTGTTTCTTCCCGACTTTTACAAGACTTACAAGTTTCAATTAAGCAAAGAAAACATAATTTGATTCACTTGCTGCTACTTATCCATCGTTCCAAAGGATAATTTCCCAAAGGCCAAGAATTAAAAAATAAATTTCAGTACCTACTAATTGAAATATTCCATGACAAGGCTCGCTTATCCGATTTTATCGCGCGTCTGGCCTCTGTCGCCGGATCTTTGGC
This sequence comes from Hylaeus anthracinus, assembly GCF_026225885.1. Lineage (NCBI taxonomy): Eukaryota > Metazoa > Arthropoda > Insecta > Hymenoptera > Colletidae > Hylaeus > Hylaeus anthracinus. The sequence goes on from NW_026534347.1 coordinate 9,794,656, forward strand.
ACTCGTCGACCTTTTGTGGTCACGTACGACAAGAGTCATCGGCTGGTACAAAGGGTACGCGGAAGATTGGTACATAAAGTAGTTGACACCCACCGTGTCAAATACTGGCGTCTAGTGGCTCCCCAAAAAACGCTCGACCATGTTGCGTCGGGTTTTTCACCGGCTGATGCACAAAAGCGTTTCCCGCGGTGCACATATCGATCGCGCCATTGGAAAACAATGGGATTTATTTGCCAATTAGACAATTAGGTCGGCTGAAAGGGCGCAGGGAGCGCGAGCAACCGAAACTTCGGCGCAGTAAGTACCGCGAATCTGGATTACACGGTCCAGTGCAGAGTATTTGACGAGCGTATACATACCCGCGGTTAATGTTGACCTTTTGGCCTCAGCCAGCGGGATTCTGCGTGCAAATTAACGATGTTTGTTCTCAACCCTTTCGAGTTGCCTTGATTCATCAATCTCATCGCTCTTTCCACCCCCACCGCGAACGAAAAGGATGGGGCGCGCATTCGTGCGCGATTTACTTTTCGACGCTCTCGATAGATTTTCGGAACTGTTGGTAAATCGATGGTTTGCATCACTGGTTCCATTACACTTGAATAAATTTATGTTTTAGTGTACTACATGTACGCATAATACAATTGGAAAGAATTATTTAGAAGATTTTGAAGAAAATGAAATAATGAGAGTTACGAGTCGTCCACCTGAAAGTCACGATTTAAATATTATTAAATAATATATCATATTATAGTAGTTCCAAAGTGCACGGGCATTTTGTAAAGTCCTCTATGTATTCTATATTTCAAGTAAGTCTTTCGAAAACAATGTTAAACTTTTTTCCTGTCCCCCTTCGTATTTAAATTTACTTTGTATTATATTAAAAAAGCCTAAGAAATTCAATATTTTGCTCAGCTTGCAAAGCCCACACAGTCTTATCTTCAAAGATAAAATCATTACGGCTTTTCTGCGCGTAACTGCCGTGAACTTGCGTTTCGAAGCATGAAATGTGCTTCATCCATCATAAATCGTAATCCAAAGAATTCTGAAATGCAAGCATTTATTAATTGGCGTGCAATTATCAGTTCAATTTGCGACTGTCCTTCAACTCGGCGGGGTGTTGATGTCGGCGCATGGCAGCCGAGGATGTCGATACTGTTATAAACTCCGAACGATAACCTTTAACACGTTTAAATAGTTTATCGCTACAATGAATAATGTCTCCTTTTATGATCGAAATTGCATCACGTCTAACACGGATTGTCAAAGATTGGTGCTTACACGAAGAAATAAATATGAGGAGGAAGTTAAATAGGAGAAAGTGATATTTACTTTGTTTGGTAATATTACTAGATCATTAGGCTATTAGATTATTAGATTACTAAATTACTAGATTATTAGATTTCTAGATTCCTAGATCATTAGATCCTTAGATCACGATGTCCTCAGATCCCGAGATCTTTAGATCCTAAAGTCCTTAGATCTCGAGATCCTTAGATTCCAAGATCCTTATATCCCGAGGTCCTTAGAGCCCGAGGTCCTTAGATCCTGAGGTCCTTAGATCCCGAGGTCCTTAGATCCCAAGATCCTTAGATCCCGAAGTTCTTAGATCCCGAGATTCTCAGATCCCGAGATCCTTAGATCCCGAGATCCTTAGATCCTGAGATCCTTAGATCCCGAGTTCATTAGACCCGAGATTCTCAGATTTCGAGATTCTCAGATTCCGAGATTCTCAGATCCCAAGATCCTTAGATCCCAAGGTCTTTAGATTCTGAGGTCCTTAGATCCCGAAGTCCTTAGATCCCGAAGTCCTTAGATCCCGAAGTCCTTAGATCCCGAGATTTTCAGATCCTGAGATCCTTAGGTCCTAAAATTTCAAATGTACTTACAACGTAATTTTCCTATTGGATCATAAAACCTCGCAACTCCTTCCGCGGGGACACGTGCTGCTTGTCGACGGGTCTTCTTCTTTTTCAAAATTGTTTCCAGCAGATAGAGTCCGGTTACGCGGTTTCTGCTTATTCGGCAGATGGCCGGACGTGACGTCACTGGAACCAGGCGAGCGTTGATTGCAGATGCCAGATGCGACCCGACACCCGAGTTCTTTTGCCTTCTTCCTTCACCTCGCGAATCCACCTCGCGGATTCGCGTTACGTGACGTCTCGGCTTGTTCCTCGGCTTTTATGTCAAAATCCACCTCGCATAATTTGAGGTACTTCCGGCACCAATCTCGGATTCGGTCTTACTTGTGGAATGAATTATAGATTATGGAATTACTTAGGGTTCTTTGTTGAAACTAGACCATTTTTTGGTAGAATTAATATTAACTGTAAAGGATGTCCTTGATATGTAGTTAAATTATAGGATGACTTTTGACACGTCATTTCAGATTTGGTATGATTTGTGGACTCAACTATAGTCACGATACAGTTGCAAGATATTTAACGTAGATGTTTAGGGTTCTTTGTTGCAACTGAGCAATTTTAGAATTAAACTAGAACATCTAAAAACATATTGCAATTTAGAAGCGGATTTTCTGCATTAGTATATATCATAGTCTATATAAAAAGTCTTGTCTAGTTCCTCGAATTCAGTATTGCAAGGAGACAACTAATGGTTAATAAATTTCTGCAAATAAATATTAAAATTAAAAATCTAATAAATAGTCTCCTGGGAGATAGTGTTAATAAGCGAAGAAAGTAACTTACGCCGCAATCTTTAATCCACCTTGCTTGTAGATAAAAGGTTTGCACAATTGACGAAGTACTCGACGAAAAATACAACTTCTGTGTCAGACGCAATCTTCATAATTTTTCTCTGTTCAACTGCGTTATTTCATTTATCTAGAAGTTCAGGATCAATGACAACCGCTATCGCAATGTTCATAGTCAGTGAAAAAATCGGCAAAGTTACGCGCATGTTGATACGCAAAGGTCGTTTGCTTCGAAGTCATGACGAAAGAAGATTGTGATTGTGCTTTGGCAGGCAAGACAGCTAGGGATTAGTATAGTTTATATTTTACATATTTTACATATTTATAGTTTTCAATAGATTCAATATATGTACACAGAACTCACAAATAGAAAAATAAATACCGCAATTATTTGGATTCCCTCTCATCAAGGAATAATTGGAAACGAAAAAGCAGACACCGCCGCAAAAGAAGCAACCGAACTACCACCAAACGAACCTGCAACACCAATACCATGTCTTGACCAAATAATTAATGTAAAAACAATAATAAAAGAAGAATGGAATAAAATTTGGACCGTAACCAACATAACAAAAATTCACAACATCATCCAGAACTTCTATCAGCAAATACCAACTACAAACCTCAACAGGAAAGAAAAATCTGTATTGTCTCGACTGAGAACTGAGAGTTAGCCATACGAAAATCACCAACCCCCCAAATGTCATTTTTGTCAAACCCACCGTCTAACAGTAAACCACCTATTATACGAATGTAAAGAAATAGAACAGAAAAGGAAAAAATACGGAATCAAACCAGAATCAGCTCTAACAGTGCAGGACCACATCAGAGATACAATAGACTTCCTCAAAGATATCAATATATATTCTAAAATATAAAAAATCGCAAATAGTTCTGTCGCTAATGACCTTGTAGTCGATGCGACATAAAACACAAAGTAAAGCAAAGTATGCGACACAAAGTAAAACAAAATTTAAATAAATCATCAATCCAACTGTATGAAAACTGTATGAAAACTCTGTCAATAATTTTAAATATTACTTCACTTCAATAAATATGAATTTATCACAAAAAAAATAGCTTCTTACTTGCGTTCCTCCCGCCAAAAATCACAAATACGATTCTGTATTGAAATTAATGGCGATAGTGTACCTGTTGAAAACTTTTGAAACCATCTAACAATGCTCGAGTTATTTTCAAATTAGGAAAGAACGATGAAGTTGTCAGATGATCTCGTGGATCGATGTTGGCTTGTTTCGAAGGAATCGCGAAGAGATAGAAGGCACGCGATGGCTATAGGGGAGATATTGGCTATTAAATTTAATAGCCAGGGAGAAAAACGACGATTCCTCTGGGCTCTTCTTCGTCCACTCTCCTCCGTTTCGCTAAAACAATAAAAACTTCCCATTAATAACGGCCTGGTGACAAATATGACGGAACTTCCGACGTGGCCCGGAAGCCGCTAAATGCGACGGTGTCCGGTTTCATCCCCTTCCGTGGTTCCATAAATGTTACTTCTACGGTTTTTAACTTGATGGACGTTCTCTTTGATAAATTCACTTCGTATCTTGCGGTCGACGAACTGTGGAAAGAAGAAGAAGAAGAAGAAGGAGGTGGAGAATTTTAATCTTGTTTCCGACCTTTGGTGTCTCTTGATGCCTCGTGGCTATTTCTGCTGACCTCAAAGTTCAGTTATCGAAGAATAATTTTTGCAACAAATTTTGGTACGTTTTGACAATTGATAGTCTTTTGAAATCTAATTGAGGCCTTTGTTGCTAACTTGTTTGGTGTGTAGAAGAAATTGTTTAATTTGGTGAACTTGAAGGAGTTTCTACGTTTTGAGATCAGAAGTGCATTCGAGAATTTATAATGTGTAACTATAATGTGTATACGATATTGTATACGATATGGTTGATTTCAAATTTGTTTGATGTATTTACTGGTTATTGAGGAGAATCTATGTATAAATTTTCGTGGATTACTTCAAGTGGATAGTTTTTTTTAAAATCTAAATGGAGCATTTCTTGTTGACTTATTTGGTACATAGAAGTTATTTAGTTTAGTGGTTTTCAAGGTGTTTCTATTTTTAGACCTCCTGAAATCAGAAATGCATTTAAGAATTTATAATGTATAAATTTTACAATTTTTAAAAGTCTAATTTCGGCATTCCTTGTTGATTCATCTGGTACCTAGGAAAAGTCACCCAACTCGGAGGTCTTCAAGGTGTTTCTGCATCTGCACGTTCTGAAATCAGAGGTGCATTTAGAAATTAATAATGTAACAACTAAATTACGAATATGTATGAAAATTCGATCTTCATATACACGAATGAAGCACAGAAACTTACATTAAAATACATCTTGACTTTTAAATGTTGTAACGTGTATTTTATACATTAATGTTCACATCCTTGTACATTTTTAAATATCGTCGTTTGTTATAAATTCATAAACATCCCCATTCTAGTAATAACTATTTGACTGGTCGATTTAAAATTTATCACACGTATTTATCACACAAACTGATCATCGAAAATTATTTACATACAAATTTTTACACATTATTACGATTGATAGTATTGTAAAACTTATATTTAGACGACTCATCTAATAGACCTGAGTTTACCTTAATTCAACTCCAAGAAAAATGGAAATTCATATGCACCAGGCTATCAGTCGACTGTTGATTCGCGGATTTGTTCTCCGAAAAGGAAGACGGCAGGGATTCGAACCGCTGCTGAACCCTAACCCAAACCCGCTTAACACGTTCACTGCCAGACTAATACTCTTGAAATTTTCTACCGTGTTTAAATTTTCTTTACAGACTATTGGAAGCTGCGTAACGAAACATTTATTTTGGTATGTAGTTTTGTATCTTCATCAAAATTCAAGTATTTCATTTAAATTCATTTTCTATGATACTTAACTTTCAGAATTAATAGTTTTCGTTATTCAATGAAAAGCACTGTCACCCATATATGCCTGACGTGGGGATCAACGTGTTAATGAAGGGAAGGTTGCTGTAACCCATACTAACCACGAAGGAACAGTTCTTGAATTGTAGGAAGAGCGGGTTAACCTGCTCAGAAGTGGGTTACTAGTAGAAGAAGACATCCCAGACATCCTAGATATCCAGACAAGTCACAGATATGTGAACTTACAGGCAATATTCAAATCAAATGAAACTACGAAGGTCGTTCAGAAAGTAAGTTTAACGATGTTAGCGTTGGTGTTGGTGAGAAGGTAGAACTATACAATTTTAGGAACATGTTCTCTCATTTATTTTGATCAGTTTCGTGTGTCGTAGACTCGGGTCGGTCGATTGTCGCGTGTTTTGTAACATTTTATAATGGCGATTCCGTTAAAATTTGCGTTCAAATGTGAACCGCGTAATATAATATGTTTTTTTACCGCTAAAAACTTCAGAGTCACAGAAATTTATCGAGAATATGTTCTGTTTACGGTGATAAATGCGCGAGCCTGCAAACGGTTACGCGTTGGCGAACAGCGTTCCTAAATGGCCGCGAAGAGTTGCACGATGAAGAGCGCAAAGGACGACCAGCGGACGCAAAGTGGACGAAAGTCATTACGCCTTGGGAATTTAAAGGCTTGTTATTCGTTATACGAAATGTATTGAAAGATGTGGCGATTACGTAGAAAAATAAAAAATTGTCTGAAAATTTTAAAAATGACCTTGTTTTTGTGTTTTGACCACTCTTTCACAGCGTAATTAGACCGTTAAACTTACTTTCTGAACAACCCTCATAGATTGTTTAAAATCGAGTACGAGTATATACTGAAGGACACACGTTTACTACACGTTCTAAGGCAAGACTGACGAATGTTTATCATTCGCCCGATTGTCACAGTTGCTAGTGTTGGGGTTCCCACAAAACTCATAACATGTCTGGTCAAAATAGGGAGTCCTTCAAGTGACTATTTATGCCAATACATGTACTATTCGTCCGTAAGAAAAGGGCTGGGCTTACAAAGTGTTTACGTTCCCGTTCTGCTATTAGGTTGTCTCAAAAGTTTCTTTCGTTTTATTAATAATTAATATATACACAATATTGTATGGTTTATGTTACATTACTGAATTGTGCACGATTCATTTCGCTTCATTACTGTTACAGCATCAATGTCTAAGAACTTAGATTGTCTATTTATATAAACACTGGCACAGAAAATAATTGAATGCAACTCACGAAAGAAACTTTTCGGACAACCTAATACATAAGTACAGTAAACGAGTAGTAAATACAAGTAAATGTAAGCACTTGCATGACCTTCTTCTCGCGGATGGACAGTAAAGTAGAAAACAGACAATATTGAAATAAAATTGATTACCGTTTAGAAACATGGTAATAACTATGGTTTTAACTGTATTATTATAATTGTATTATATAACCGGGTTACTCGGGTTACAGATGTCTTGCGTTACCTGGTTAGATGGGTTATTCTATAATACGAAGTACCGGAAACCGGTACGGGTTAGGGTTCGAATCCCTGGAAGACGGTAAGTCGGAATTGGCGTCGAAACGGACCTCGATATTACTCGAGGACCGTTCCAATGCAATTTTCCACGCTCGACGCACGCTCGTTTCCCTATTTATCGCTGGTGAAACGGAACCATTAGGTATGTTTTTAATCACGGCGACACAAATACCGCGATTCGATTGTTCCCCAGGCCGATACACAGCGATGATCCGAGAATAATTGAGGCACGAATGGCAAACAGATCTGCGAGGGCTTGCTGGGTGCCTTTTTCAACTCCCCCCTCCCTCTTCTCCAGCTTGGCCACCCCCGATGCTCTATGACCGTGGCACGATCTCTACTTCATTGTCATCTGTCATCGCGCCGCGAACAAATGAGCGTCTCAACAGCCGACAGACAAATGACACCAAGGATTATCCGCCGAATGTTCTTCGTCTCTTTTCCTCCCCCTTTCCGCCGGCGGTTTCTCAGCGAGACCTTCCTTCTCGCTCACCCTGTTCGACATACCTGGATCGAAGGTCTCCGAGGCCCGGGTCGGGGGCAGGTGAACTTGATAAGGAAAACAACAGAGGAGGGGATTTGTTGGGGAGTCTGGAATGTTTCCTCTGGAAAGATTTTGTGGGAGAATTATTTAATTATTTGGGAAAAGACTAGCAGGACAAAAATAATTCTGATTTTGAAATAAGTGTTAGCTAGTTGTTTGTGTAATTGTTATTTGATAGTATTAGGCAGGAATATTTAATTCTTTGAGAAAAGACTAGCAGGGCAAAAATAATTTTTATTTTGAAATTAATGTTAGTTAGTTGTTTGTGTAATTGTTATTTGATAGTATTAGGCAGAATTATTTAATTCTTTGAGAAAAGACAAGCAGAACAAAAACAAATTTTTCTTGAAATAATTGTTAGTTATTTGCTAGTATAATTGTCAATTGAAGTAATTTTCTAAACAAGGAATTCTGTGGAGACAAATATTTGTGAATAAAAAGTTCTATGAAAACTGTGATCCGTATAAATCTTTGTCTTTCATATTATTTTATTGTTCCACAGTGGGCTGCAATATATCCGAGCATGTATATTTGTGTATTAAAAAAATAGAGTACTTTCTCAATCCATTTTAACAATTTCGAAACTATTTTTCTTTTTTTCTTAAAGAATTTTTTTTCTCATAAATAATAGAAGTTGCTTCTATATGTTATTTAAGAAAATGTGCTTAATTTTGACCGAGGAAGTGAAAAATACTGTTTATAGCTAATTTTAGATTTCGACCAAAATCGATGAAGCAACCTCTTATGAATTCTTACAAAAATCGTCCTTTCATTTTCAAAAAATTGCAATTAAACTATAATCCCCCCAAAAGAGCCACGATGTAACTCGATCCTGGTTTCCATCGTTCTCGTTTCTGTCCTCACGTTCGAGACTGTCGTTCCCCTTCTATCTCGTCTTTTTCTCTTCTATCTCTTCTTTTTCCGCCCTCTGTCGTACACCCTGTTACCTCGTCCGTCTCGCACCCTCTTCTTCCTCTTATGAATGAATCAGGGGATATCGTTCCGCTTCCCGTGCACCCGCAAGCAACCCGCTCGATCGTCGCGGATCAGTTTGCTCCGCGATGCTCGAAATACTCCACGAGTGGATCCGTGGATCCTTCGGGGATTGATATTAGCGTGGATGAGCGAGGCTCTCCCGTGTAGTGGGTTACGGACGATTTGGACATCGTTGTTGTCGGTTTTCTTTGCTCTGTCTGTTCGTTTCACTTGAATGAGGACGCCTTGGACGAAGGAAACGTTTTATTAACGCGACGATTAATTTGGAATTGATATTTCATATAGTTAGTGATGCGCACGATAAGAGATAAATCTCGATCTCGTCTCGATTTCGAGATGCGATTCGAGATTGAGATTAAGTGTAACATTCGAGATCGAGATCAAGATCGAGATTTAGCGTATCGAGATGTGGGCGAGATCAAGATTATTTCAAATTCTCGTCGAGGTCTGGAAAAAATGTTTTATTATATTGCTGATCGCCAACACATACGACGCCGTGATTGCTGCGCTAACAAACGATGCCATATATTAGGTTGTCCGAAAAGTTTCTTTCGTGAGTTGCATTCAATTATTTTCTGTGCCAGTGTTTATATAAATAGACAATCTAATTTCTTAGACATTGATACTGTAACAGTAAATGAAGCGGAATGAATTGTACACAATTCAGTAATGTAACATAAAACATAAAATATTGTGTATGAATTAATTATTAATAAAACGAAAGAAACTTATGGGACAACCTAATACAATTTTGTTAATATTATAAACCGCTTCTGCTTTGAGGGCAAGTTCCGACCGACACACAGTGTGATGTTTCAGCGGTCTAGCCGGACCTAATACTACATAAATCCTGCCCATACAAATTCAAAGTCGAGATTTTAAATGAAAATTCTGTCCGTAATAATAATATACAAATAACAAATATTTGCACTTCAGTTAGTTTCGTAGATTAATTTCGTTTTACATGTATAAGTGTTAAATTTGAAGCAATTGACACAAAAATGTGTTACAGATAAACCTGACAGTCTATGTCTACCCTAATATTTTAGAAAGACCAGAATATGTGAGAATCTGTATAAGTTTCATTCGAGGACACGATTAATAAAGTATGTCTGACCAATGCAGGCCATTTTCACTGCAAGACCAATCGTATCGAAAATACTACTGTTCTTGCTACTGTTAGCCTCAAGTATCGATTTCTTACTGACACAGGTAAAAGTGTCTTATCTGAAAAGTTACTTTTACAATAAGTACGTTTGTTTAAACATTTCAACCTCCCATTAAATTATCCGTAATAAGAAGAAATGCATATGTCACTCAAAAATTAGACACATAACTGAAAAAAGAAAATATTTAGAAAAGTCATAATATATGTATCCTTAAAATAAATTTCCTTATCAATACCTATATCATTCCTATTTCAATTCCAAAGCCGACGAAAGATCCTCAAAGGTTCTGACTCAGACTTTGACAAGTCGCGTTTCCAGAATAAAATTCTAATTATCGTATTTAGACTGTTTATGCATTTATGAAAAATTAAAATTCAGGTAAATCTCTGAGAATGTTTACAAATGTATACATTCATAAAATATTAATAATAATATACACTTAAAGCAAACATACGTTTAGAAGATAAAACATTAGGGGTGTGCGGGATCCCGGTCGGGACGGGACTTCCTCCCGGGATCGGGATGGAATCCCGAGAATTTCCGGGATCCTCGAGAATTTCGAGATCCCGTAAATGTTCGGGATTCCCGGGAATTTCGAAATCCCGTACATTCGGATTGCTGAAATTTTCAATAATAACAACACTTTCGGAAATCCCAGATATTATTCTATATCCCGAACATTTTCGAGATCCCGTACATTTTCGAGATCCCGTACATTCTCGGGAGTCCCGGATATTTTCAGGAATCCCGCACACCCCTATAAAACATACATTCATTTAAGTTTCAATTCTTTTTCTGTATCAGTGAAAATATGTATTTGTATAAACATCCCCTATCTAATCGTAATTCTCCAGACATTCCACGCGAGCTTCGATTATCCTTCATCTTCTTCCTGCGAAAATAAATAAAGAATGGATCGAAGACGATTTGGATCCCTCACGAGTCCAGAGGGACGACGAGCGGTCACGAGGCGTTAATCTTTCCCGATGCAAATTAAAAGTCATCGGCCCGCGGCTTGGTGGCCCTCGGGAGGCTAAGTTTATGAACGCGTTTCAGGATGAGACCGTGGCTAAGACTACGAGAGGAGTAAGAGTAAAGGTGGCTGGCACCGAAGGGAAGAGGAGGAACGAGGGAGAGTGCTGAGCCAGCATAGCTGGCTTGCCAGCCTGCACATCGATACCAACCAGTCAGCCAGCAAGCCAACCTACCAACGAACCCACCTACAGCCGATAGAAAGGTTTTTCCTGCGAGGAAATTGTTACACGCGCGATAACTCCTGGCAAATTGAATGTATCGAGGATTCAAAAGCAATTAACGTGGTAAACCAAATTACCAATTTAAGCAGGCTAAACAATAACTGTTCCACGAGATATTTTATTTTACGGAGAAGAATGTGTTTTCTTTTCTATCTTTGAAAATATTTCAGGCGTGTTTCAAAGTGCATTTGGAAATTTTTTTTTTGAATTTAGTTCACACAGAAATGTTTGAGATATCGCGTTTTATTTATTAACAATATTTCTACAACCCGTGGTAGTGGTAACTCAAAAACTAATTAACTTCATCATTCAACTAAGCATCGACATTTTGGTTAATAATTTTAGTTCTTGTATTTACAAGACGACGTATACGTCTTAATTATATAATGTCTCTGATAACTAGGCTGCGAATTACATGCAATTATGACGTGCAATAATGTAGAAAATAGATGTCAAATGTGTATAATATATATTGTAAATATATATTAAAGATTTCTGTGTGCACTGAGTAGAAGAAGTTAAGTACATTTTATCTGTAAAAAAAAAAAATGAAGAACACTTTATATTTGGCCTACAAATATAATTTAACAATTCCAAGACCTATTTTACAATAACGCTACTGAGAAAGGCAACGAAGCAACTATTAATACAATCCAAAAACACCTGAATAAATTGTCGTTGCAAATGAAACTGCATCAACTATTCTTTCAAAATTAAACTTCATCGCTATGCTTCACTTCCCTTCAACTTCGATTTACCGAAGTCTGACGAAACAACGCTTGCGCAATATATTTATTCGATAACCTTGTTAACGAACGTTCGACGACGCGTGGCAGTCCATCTTCGATTTTTCTCTGATTAGAATGATCACATTATCGGCTGTTTACATTTTCCGTTTCGAAGTACGCGTGACGAAGTGAGAACGATGAGAGATCGTTTCCGAGATCATTCGAGTGTTCACATTTCGTTATTCAATTTCGGAGAACCTTTTTACTTGATGGAGTAACACAGATGATGCACAGAACTAGCCAGCTAGACTTGCCAAAATGATACTGTACTATCGTGACCGAGTCCGAGAATTTTCAATATGGCGTATAGACTCTCCATATTTATTGTCACACTGGTTTTTTTTTTTATTTTGTGCTAAGATGTAATACTAAAAACTTACATATTAAAAATCAGTGGCGAAATAGGCGATGTCTAGGGCCTCGTGCAATTGTTTTGTAATTTTTTTTCATTTAAATAAATTTAAATTAGAATTGTCCTATTGTATAATCATTAGGATAGTCCTTATTTCAATGATTTTTTAAATCTCATTATTTAATCTAGTGATTTTTTCAAACGTTCATGCTTGTGTGTATAGATAAATTGAGGGATGATGATTATGCAGTTTCAAAGAAGCTATTGTTTCTTTTATTTGTGATAGCCCATTAATTTTAAGATTACTAGGTGTAGAAATTGATTCTGTATCTTTACATTAAATCATTTATAATTACAGCAATTATAGAAGAATAACAATAAGGTTGACACTAAGGTTGATACTTTAACGTATCAAATTGACGTGTAAGTATATCTGTTTAAATTATAAAAATAACTATAGATTGAACCTAGATGAACCGATTTAATTTCTACACCTAATACCTTTAAAATCTAAAGATACTTCAAGTGAATTTACCAAAATTGACATATAGTGTCTTGAATTAAAATTCGTTTGGTTTCTATTATGTCATGTTTTGATCAAAAAAAAAAAAAAAAAAAAAAAAAAATCGAAGAGTAATTATAAGATCGTTCTCTTCTATGCTTGTCTTTAACTGTCATGCATCGATTTCCTCGAATCCTATTGAAAATTTGCCCTACAATAGAATAGAAGTACCAGCGTAGGAACAAATTTAAACTCGAAGGAAGTAAGAAATAAGCGAAACCGATCTTCTTATATGACAGTAATTCCTTCTTGTTATCATACTTTTACACCGCGAGGTCAAGGGACTGATCTATCGCATCTGGTGGAACGTCTGGGGGCTGGTTGGCGCACAACAAACTTTACCGCGAGATTTACGACAAGCAATTGCATTCGAAAGCCAAACAGGGAAGTTCCAGCTCTCCTTCTCCACCTTCGAGTCACTCTCTCTCTCTCTCTCTATCTCTTCCGACGAATACGTCGGACCGCTCTTTTGATCTTAACTCCAATGCCAATCTCGGCCATTTATCCATCTCCCATGGAATCCAGTCGTTCATCGAACGACTCGAAATTACCGATATATCCAGAACTTTCTTCCGTTATCCTTCCCGACCTCTCCCAGGACGCAACCGATCCTCTTCAAGTATACGTCCCTATTCGCGCAGTAAATCGGAACCGACGAGTAAATAAAATCACGGCACGTGACATTGATCGTCGAATCACGGAGTGACGAACGATGGGGATCGTACTATTTGGTGGCTGTAGTTCCAAACTTTTTAAGATGAAACCCTCTGTGAATTGAAGTATTATTCGTTTTTAATTTATAAATCCTTGGTAACGCAAGAAAATGAATACAGGATGAATGGAATTTGTCGAGTAAAGACTCTTGGACAGTGATGCTTGAATTTATAGAAAATTGAGTAAATAAGGATGTTAAATTATCAATTGTTACTAACACAAACTCCGATTTATAAATATTGAAACAAATAAAGGATGTTACGTTATCAATTTTCAGTTTGCTCTTCCTTTGTCACTGGGGAATATTGAAATTTGTGTATAATATCTATAAAATTCGTAGTATTTTTCAAAAAGTTCTCTAGAATTATGTTTTTTTAATTCCTAGAGGGATACTAATACAAATTCGAAAACCTTCAGTGCTTGTTTCTAAAAAATAAATCCAAGAGGGGTGGAGTTAAAAATTAATATCTTATCACTAGACTGCGAATCTTTATGCATTTATAGGAAATTCGAATGCGCAAGAGCCTATAAAATGCAAACAATTTGCAAGAATATTAAAAAGATTGAAAGTATAAAGTTCGTGTTATAATATTTGCAGAATAAAATAAATTCCTATTCAGGTTCAATTTTTGTAGGCACGTTCGCCATGATTTTATTTTGCATAAAGATCCGCACTCTACTTATCACAAATTAAACAAATAACTACTTCTTTGAAACTGCAAAACGATCATCCCTCGATTTACATATACTACCAAAAGTGCAAGGTAAGTACAAAAGGTGTGCACAAAGAGAATCAGGTGTCATCGACCGTAACGATTCGTTTAAATCGGTTGCCACGTCCCCGTGGGCCCTGAACAATTTTTTTAGGTTCGTTGTGTACGAGAACAACTGTATTCTTTCGCGAACGTATCGAGTACAAGCCGAACGATGAAGTGGGGAACGAAAAGAAAACGATGGGTAGAGGATGTCAAAGTGCAGCGTCGACAAATTCCTCGCTCAACAAAATGGCCAATCCTATCGTCGTCCTCACCGTTCTCTATTTCGGGTCTCTTTGCGACACTTGCCGTCTAGACCAACAAAATTCTGTCTGTCTTGTCACCTTGGCCCGCCACGGTTAAAGTACGGATAGACCTTAAAGCTTCCTTCGCTTCTTTTCGGTTCTTCCGGTGCCTCGGATGGAGAATTTGTCTCCTTCGATCGATCCACCATCCATTGGAATTCCACCAGACGAGCAGTTCGTCTGTCTGCGTTCAACGAGACACAAATTGTTTGTTTGCATTTATTTTAGAAACATTTTCCGTCATTAAATTGGTTCCAATCAACATGTGCTATATATATGATTTATACTTCTTCCATTATTTTGAAATTTCTTTGTACTGAACTTTTAATACCGTTTACAGTATCTCTTACATTCCTTTGCATATCTGTTGGGGCTCACTGTCCCCTTCCCTCGTATAACTCGGGTACCTCGGGCTCGCTAAACCCGTACTGTAGCTACAATCAAACGTAGCTACAGCCACCGAGGAGCAAGATACACGAATTAAGCACACAAGTGGCTGAGAACACTTTTGTACCCTTCATTTAGTTCCATCAATGCAATGTTCCTTATATGTAGTTGTGTTTCATTTCAATTGGTGTTGGTGGAAGAGGGACTTTCTTATCTAGATACAAATTTTTAAAAATAAATATAACATAAATTATTATTTCTTGTTTTAATTTACAAGACTTGCAATCTGAGTTAGGAAGTGAATTATATACATCTCACTTTGAATGAATAAAAAGTCATCTAGGTAATTGTTCAGGAGGACGAACCATAAGGTGTTCATGAATGATATATTTGTACTCGTAATTTGTGCTTGATAGATCTGGGATTAAACAAAAAAATTAAAGAGTACATAAGAAATCATTCATTTAAATTTGTTCACCAATTCACAGATTTATTTTGACTTATGGTTATATCTCATGAAATTTCCCTTCAACTTTTTCTTCTATTTTATGCATTTATTTCCTTGAATTTATTAAATTATTATTGTTACGCGATTCTATGTATTAATATAATTGATATAAATTCTATGAATCATTCTGGAATTGCATTCAGAATTATGAAGAAAAATAAACTATGTGACATGGTTGCAACTGCACGTCCAGTTCGGAATGGTTGGCGTACTTTTTCGCCTACTAGGGAGTCATGTAATGCGTTCCAGTTACACGGACGAGCGTTGAGTTACAATTTTATCTCTTCTTTTTTTTTTTCAAATCTCAATTACAGTGATGGTTACAGTCAAGTATAGAATATACTTCGATGTCGTAGAGCATTCAGATTTAAATTTCTTAATATTGTATAATTTTATTTGAAATTGTTATTTACAAAGAAATATTGTAATTTCTAGAAGAACGTAACTTTCAAATTAAATATCTATTAAGGTATACAGAAATATTCGCCACTTAATTTTTGAGAAGCAGTGCCATGCATGTAATTAACTTTCATTCTTAAAACTGTATAATGTTATTTTAATATCATAGCATAAAATTTGTTAATCACAGAGAAAGATTCTAAAAGCTAGAAGAACACGACAACTGCTACTGCATCATACAGAAATATTCGTTATTTAATTTTTGAAAAGCAGTGTTATTCGTATAATTAATTAAACGTTTTTGTCCTATTTTTTAAATACTTTTTTTAGAGAACTATCTAAACTAGAATTTTAAATAATTTTAGAACCGAGATAGTAGCATTGACTGACTACAAATTTTAATATAATTCGTCTCTCGCGTGTCAATCAAGTCCGTTCACAAAATAAAACGAGCATTGTCATTAATCAACCATACTCTAAATTCCACTATACAGACGAACGATGATTAATATTTTCACGTAGAAATCATTTATTGAATTTGATAGTAAGAAAAAGGCAATTGATATACTGTTGACGTCTGTTTACCATATCACATAATACCTATCACAATTCCTCTGAGTTACTTGGTATGCTACATTTTCTCATTACCACGCGTAATTAAAGGCCAGCCAAAACTATCTTTGTCAGACAAAAATATTTACTCTCCGATGGTAAGCATTTTTTATTTTTAACCACGTAACAGTGCAACGCAACGATGCAACCGAAGGTGTTTATTAAAAGTGCAAAGTGCATGTCGTAGCACGCGCAACAAATTCGTTTCCAAGCGTCGCGAACGGGTGGAAATGAGAAATAAAGGGAAAAGGGCGAGAACAGACGCAAAGCAAGGGGAGGGTGCCGGTGGAGGCTCTCGCGCGGGAGAACGAAAATTTGATATTCATGAAGCATTTTAAAGTCGTGCCGTCCGAGAAATGGGTATAGAATATAGACTGCTAAGCGGGGGTAGATTCGTAGACATTCGCGGAAACCTATTTAGATGCGAGTTCGTGATTCGCGCCGTCGCTCGACTCTTCCCTTGCGCGCGTTGCCAGCGAATCAAGCCTTTGTTTGAAAAACGAAACGTATGCAATCGGTGCAGCTTCGATCTGCGCGAGGAGTATCGGTAGGAACGATAATATTTTCAGATAATAATGAATCGAATTTAAATTTCTTACGGTGGACGATAGGAAAATGGTAGCTGGTGTAACGTTTCTGAAATTGATTTCTGAATGAAGAGATTTTTATGTTTACACTTGTTAATGAAATATTTGCTCGAATGAATCTACTAGATTCAAAGCAGAATAAATATTTTAAAAATCGATCGAAATAGAGGTTTTATAATTGCATTGTCAAGGTGATCGAATGTGTTTTCCTTTGATTGTACTTATAGTATGAGAATAAATTACTGGTACTGTGCAGAGGCGAGAAGTTGACTAGCAGTATAATTTCCTTAATTATAATATAGAATTCTATACTATACTCTATATTGTAGATTTCTATATTATAATTAAGGACTTCACTTCGGTTTCAACTACAATCAAACTTTTAATCATTTTATTCTTCTTGCGGAATACTTGGCGTTTCAATTGGGACCGATCCGATAATTACGAACTTCGGTAATATCGCAAAATGAAAAGCCTGTGGCATTTCTCTACCTTTGACGAAGGGAGTGAGCATCATTATCCGACGATAATTCGTTCACGATCGCCTCGTCGATTCGATTCATCGGAATAAGGTCACTCGATGTAACCTCTCGTTGTCCCATCTGGTCAGAAGTCGAAGCGATATCTCGATTACATATATACGTGCCTCTCTTTATACAGGGAGAAGAGAGTTTTAGAATGTCTAAACATCCAAAGTTTAAAGCGTGCAGAAAAACAAAGCTTTGGAACATCGGGACGTTAAAAGATCAGGGTGACGGAAGAACAGACCTTTAGTACATCAGGATGTTAGAAGATCAGAGCGATAGAAGAACGGAAGTTTAAAACCTCAGGATGTTACAAGTTCAGAGCGACTGAAAGTCCAAAGCTTTAGAACATTGTGACGTTAGAGGTTCAGGACGACAGAAGATCAGAGCTTTAGAATCTCAGGACATCGGAAGTTTAAAGCGACAGAAGACCAGAGCTTTAGAATTTCAGGAAAATGGATGTTTAAAGCGACAAAAGACCAGAGCTTTAGAATTTCAGGAAAACGGATGTTTAAAGCGACAGAAGACCAGAGCTTTAGAATCTCAGGAAATCAGAAGTTTAAAGTGACAGAAGACCAGAGCTTTAGAATCTCAGGACATCGGATGTTTAAAGCGACAGAAGAAGAGAGCTTTGAGACATCAGGACGTCAGAAGAACAGAGATTTGGGACATCAAGACAACAGAAGAATGAAGCTTGGAATTTCAAGGCGACGGAAAATAGAAGCTTTAGTACGTCGGTACATTAGAAGTTCAGGGAGCTTTTTTACGATTCTCTCGTGTATAAAAGGAGCAGCATACGTGCGTTGTGTTTGCGTACCTCCCTTATAAAACAAAAATCTCCCCAGCAAGTCATGTTCAGCTCTGAAACCACGACTTCTCAAAATGAATATCACGTCATGCAAAATAAAAGCTCAAAGCTACATTAAAAGTTTCAAGCGTCGGTCACCAGTGCTTAACGCGTCCACGCCGTTCGCGTTAATTCCGTACCCACGACGCATTTCCTCCGCACGCGTAGCATCCCCGGTTTCAGGTGACCCTCCACCCTGTCCCTCCGACTGCATAAGCGCGTACCTCGTTGAAAATCGTACATCCACCGATCCCGAGATCGCGGTCGCGCGATAACAGGTCAACCCCTATATACCGACCGGCGCTAAATTGAAATCCCGAAGAAAGAGAGAACGCGGAGGAGAAACGGGCACGCCGTTTCGAGGGGTTAGGGGTGGAGTGCTCGAAGGGTGGGTGGCGGCGGATAGGAGCATCGTGCCCGTTGAAAAATTATAATAATCACTTTAGAAATTAATGGTACCTCGAGCGATGGGCACGGGAGGGATTCGTGCCGGGAGTGACAAGGTGGAGGTGGATGGTGGGGGTCGAGCGTGGGTGCGTGCAAATGGCGACTCCTTCCCGACTTAGCCAATCGTTGCACCCCGCGGAGGGTCGAGTAATGGCGGACACGCCCACGCGTGACGTCACTCTGTCCTGCGCGCAGAGTCTCACTCCACTTACACTCGTCAGAGCAGTCACCACTCGGACGACGTATTCGGCGCTGCTTACCACGGCGTCTTCTTTTTCCCTTTTCCCGGTGCCTCTGCTCCGCTGGTGTGCGCGCTAGAAACCGCGCGGAGGGAAGGTGTCCGGAGGTATCTGGGCACCCCGCGACGCTCCTCGCGCGCCGCTCGCGTTCGCCAGAATTTGATTCGCCGGGATCGAGCAGGTCGACGGGCTGGGGGATCGAACGTCGATACGCGACCACTTTTTGGCGGGAAGATCGAGGCGGGCCAGTGCTATGTAGGTGACAGTGATGCCAGTGGGTGGTCGGTTACGCTCGCCGCGTTTCGGACAGTGAGTTCGGATACCTGCGACACGATCATCGCGGTTGGTGCATGTTCGGAGGTGCTTGACGTAAACGAACGGACTGTTTTGGAGAAAAAGAGGAAGGGAGGTGCTTTAGAGTGGCAAAACGTTCCAAGTTTAGAGAGACTGAAAGTCAAAGCTTTAGAATATCTGGACACTGGGAGTTCAAGGTGACGGAAGAAGAGAGCTCTGGAACATCGGAATGTTGCAAGTTTAAGGCGACTGAAGATCAAAGCTGTAAGATATCAGGATTTTCAAAGTTCAGGGCGACAGAAGGACAGAGCTTTAGAATATCAGAGCAATAGAAGTCCAAGGCGACAGAAGAACAGAGCCTTAAAACATCAGGACGTTACAAGTTCAGAGCAATTGAAGGACAAAGCTTCAGAGCACTGGAACGTTAGAATTTCAGGGCAGCAGAAGAACAGAGCTTTAAAACTTCAGGACACTACAAGTTCAAAAATATCGAAGACTAAAGACGTGAAATCAAGACGTGAAAAGTTCAGAGAGCCGGCCAAAGGGAGCTTTAGACGATCAGGACATTAGGAATTCAAAGCTCAAGAACAAAGCTTGAACGTCAAAGCTTTACAGCATCAGGACATCGGAAAGCCAGAGCATCAGAAGGTCAAAGCCTCGGTAAATCAAATCCCTTGGCCACAAAGATCTTCAAACTCCAGACGCTTCGTACCCTCTACCCTCGTCTGACCAAGCACGTCTCGATCTACTCAACCCACCGCCGCGCGCGGCAGGGATTCCCACGCGAGCGATAATACACACGCATTAAACGCTCGCAGGTGTTTATCGTCCTCGAGCAACCTGTATTCTCCATCAACCAAAGAATCCAACTTACTCAATCCCTACTCGTTCTTCCAAAAGGGCTATTCCCATGAGAACAGAAGATCCCTGAACGTCTAAAAACGTCTCGTGAACCGAGAATCTCAGTGAATCCAGCGAATCGATCGGTCAGCTCACGTGGCGTGGCATAATCGGTGTCACGTTCGCGACGAGATCGCGGTTAGCGGATTCGCGTCGTTAGGCGGAGTCGTTTGGGGAAGGTGGTCACGACGCAACAAACGGTGACGAGTTGTCGAGGAGGTGGCGACGGCGGAGGTGGAGGTGGAGGTGGCGGTGGCAGCGAGAAGACGCACCCGTATGCGGCCGCAACCGATACGGTAGAGGAGGTGGAGGCGCAGGAGGTGGAGGTAGAGGTCGACGAGGTTAAGATGGAAGCCGAGGACCATCTCGCCAGGGAATACGTACAGGAGTTTGTTCTCGATCATCTCGATCCCGCCGACGTCAAACGAGAGGTTCGTGATGTTCGATTCTGTTTGAGTCTGGATTAAACGGCGATCCATCTCGCTAATTGTATCGATAGAGGAGCCCGCGAGTGCGAACGAACGAAGACTCGAAAAGACACGACGGACCGTT
This sequence comes from Hylaeus anthracinus, assembly GCF_026225885.1. Classification (NCBI taxonomy): domain Eukaryota; kingdom Metazoa; phylum Arthropoda; class Insecta; order Hymenoptera; family Colletidae; genus Hylaeus; species Hylaeus anthracinus. The sequence goes on from NW_026534347.1 coordinate 9,815,596, forward strand.
TTATTTGTTGGATAGTTTTCTTGGATTCGAGAGTCTTCAGGATTGCGATTAAGTATTGTAACTGTTAAATACGTAGATGGATTTCATGTTGAGGTATTCTTTTTAGTTGGGTGTTTTATGGTGGTTTGTTTGATTTTTGATTATTGAGAACTGATGTTTTTTGACGGTTTATTTTGGTATTTAACGTATATGTGTTTTATTATAATTAGGATTCGAAGTTTAGATTGAAAAGTTTGGATACATAAAAGAGTACTGTGAGTATTTTTTATTGTGAAAATTATGAATGATATCCTTGTTGAATTTAAAAACTACATTAAGAATAAAACGAAGATGAGTTTGATTAATTTATGATTTAAATCATCTTATTTTTATTTTATATATACAGCGAGTGCCTGAATATTAAATCTATTCTTTTTAATAATTTACTAATACTTTATAATTTCATTCTGATAATGAATTGACTGTAACTAATTTCACTATACTTTCGACATAACGTTTTCTTCAAAATTCTTAAATTTAGAGAGTAATCCCATTAAAATTCTCAATTTCTTATTTCCATGAAAAAAAAACCATCGTACACTTTTATGCATTGAAATATCTAAAGATCTAATCCAAGAGTCACAGTGTTATAACAAATAAAGCTTGTGTCGAGACTGGCGAATTTAACTAACATTATTCGATACTACAAAGTAACTAACCCATAACGTTCATCTAAGAACACGTTTCATTTGTAATAATAACAAATAGACATTCTCAGTCCCGTTTGATGTTAGGCAAATGTCAGAAACTTGTGCTGAACCTTTTCGAGTTGGACTTGATACATAATAATCAGATTATCGAACACAGGAAATGTAATACTTCTACTAAACTGTTAATAATCATACCAATAAAATAAATTTCAAGTGTCGATGACTGGGATAGTGTTGAATCATTGGGAGTGGAGACCGGACAAGTGAACCACGTTTCAAGGTGTAGTAACACAGGCAAATTACTTATGTAAGATTTCCACAGTGTGCGGGTTATTAATAAATATAGTACGCCATAATCATTTTTCTTGATAATATGAAACATCAACTAGTATATGTTTAGGAAAATAACGGGTTCTCGTTAGTCGTGAAAACAGAGTACAACTTATTAATTTCTTCTTGAGAAGAGAACCTTCTTTAGGACTTCAAGTTTTACTTCAAAGTTTAATAACACTAAAATTGTATGATGAAAGTTGACTAAATAGAAACTAATTATTGAGAATTAATAGTAAAATGGCGGATGAATAGTAGGTATAAATTGTAGTAGTGGTAAACTAATAATATATATAATTCATCTTTAGATGAAAAGTCTTTAGAACATAATGTAAATTTAAGAAGATTTAGATTATGTTATATAATTAGATAAGATAGTGAAGTTTGATAAAATCAATCCTTGATAAATAGACGATAATTAAGGGCTAAGAATAAATTAGGAAGTTCAATATCAAAGAGATTATAGAAACGTTATTCTAGGTTGAATACTTTACTAAAGAAGGCCTTCGTCGTTGAATTAATAATTCGGCGTTGTATTTTCATTTTACGACAAACGAGCAACTTTCCCCAACATTACAGTTGTAAAATAATTATTATTAATCGTTTCAATGAATTTCTTTTGATCCCTTTCACTAATGGAATATAAAATTAGTGTAAAAAAAAAGTGGAAACCACAACAAATTGGAGTGTAACAAGGGAAGTGTCGAAAATTAAATTTCATTGCAAGCATCCAATGGAAAAAAGAAATTGTAACTTATCCAATTTATCCTTTCATGTTTTCATTTTTTCTGCTAAAATGCAAATATACAAAAGCGGAATGGGAAACGTTTTTATTAAAAAAAAAAAAAAAAAAAAAAAAAAAAAGAAACGTCATTCACAAGGTTGCCCTTTCGTATATTTTTAGCGAATATAGAGATGATGAATTCATTCACGTGCGTTATTATCTGCTTCGTACTGATAATTTCCGCCGACGTTGAAGCTCGCGCGTGTAAATGAAGTCACGTGCACCGTTTGCATTATACGAGCTTGCAATTATACCTAACGTTGCGAATTCATGTGGAAAAAAATGTGGGCTCGTCCTTCCACGTTGACGTTCAGCCACAAAAATATTAAATACTACTGGATCCTACTTTCATTTCAAGTGATTTAATTAGACAACTTTTATGCGAATTGAATCTAGGAATTTTATTATTAACGATGATGTTAACTGAAGGCAAATATTAAATACACTGAATGATAAGAATTATTGTATCTTTTGAATTTCCTACGGAATTTAAATTTCATTTCAAATGATATAATCGTACAGCTTCTATACGAATTAAATCTAGATATTTCATTATTAATCGCTCCAATGGGTGACATTTTACAATTTTGTCATTCCCAAAAGCGTTAATTGTATAATATTCAAATATTGAAGAAGAAATGTATTAAGAACTGTGTTTGTGAAATAAACTAAAAGTAAATCAAAATTAATTCAGAGTTTGCATTCTATCTTGGGAATTATGTTGACATTCGACAATATCTGAACGTAGTCGAAATCGTTCATGGTCGACGAGTTAGTCGATTTAAATATGTCGATAACTAACACATCGCGGATTAAATGATTTTGATTTCAAGTGATGAATATATTAGGATACTGTGCATGGTATGCAACGAATAATATCGCTGACAACTAAACTACTGACTGTACATTTCCGATCTTTACTTTTTCGCATGTTTATAAACAAAGTTGTCGATAGTGGCTTCCTTCTGATAACAAACAGTGTAGCTGCGTACTCTAATCGCAACATTTTCTTCACATTTGACCTCATGCTACTTTGTAACAAATTTATAGATGAATAATTAATAGTAGCTGTAATTATCACCGAGAAATATTCAGACTCAGTATTTGGACTATAATAGTTACTATGGGCTCGACATAAATTATAAACGATACGCTGTTTACTCAAGTTGACGATATTATCTACATTTAGGGATCATATTGGTGATATGACGCGTCTATTGTCAAAAATATCGTTGGTTCTAAGAAATTAGATGAAGTATATGGTTCTTCCAGAATCTTATTAGATTCTAAAAAGCTTTGAAATTATATATTGTACTTTAACTATAGTAGTTAACACACTTGATAATTATCATTCACTATAAGAGATCAAAAGACATGGCACAAGCTTCTTAGTATTTCTCCAAGAAACTGTTGAATAACGATAATGGTTACTATAGTTATACATCAGGGTAATAAAACTTTACTTATTTTCAAAAACCAAAAGAAAGAAGACACAAATATTATACTATTTCATCGAGAAGAAGTGGTCAGGTTCAAATAAATTGATGAATAAATCTCTCCTAAATTCTCCTTAACAATAGCAGTTTCACTTTACTATACGCTACCACTAAATTTTAGTTGTAGTAGGATACGTTCAACAACTAACCAACCTAGAACTCTGTCTAATCCAATGCAGCTTCACTTTTTGCAAAAGATTAATCACAAGACAGCACAAGTTTCTCACTAGCTCTTCAAAAACAAAGCTTGGGAAACTTTCAAATAAGTAGGACATCTTCAAACACTACCCCAACTTGAAATATTCCTCGTTACAGTACAACTTTACCAATTATCAAAGACGAAACACCCTAATTCTACACATTACTCTCTCAGCTTCCCAAAGATTAAAGCATTACACAAATCACTCGCCCACCAAAAATACTATTACCTTTAAAAAAATTACCAGCACTAACACAACCCCAAACACTACATTCTACAATGTAACTCTCCCATCTACCTAAGAACAAAACATTATACAAATCTTTCCCAATTATTCACTCTCCAAAGATATTAAAAAATGTTTAAATAATTAACTCCCCTCTAACCAAATAAACGTAAAATTAACATTGTCCTCAATATCTAGACACCTCAACACCTTCTGACACCTTCAGATATTATCTCAACTCTACACGTTACTTCGCAATTTAACCCGACTCTACACATCTACACAAGACAATTCGTGTAATGTTTCGCAGCACTGCACAAATCTTCCATCACTTAGCTCCTACCTCAAAATATTACAACCCTAAACAGACTGAACCAACCTAAACCAAACTAACGAACCGTTGTTTCACCGTGCAGGTACGAATCAGCTCACCAATGATGGTGAACGGTAGCGTGGTACAGTTACCTGGCCAGGTGCAGGCGCAGGGCCTGGCATTGGCTCCCCTGACGCCGCCGGCGCACGAATTGGAGCAACCTCATCCCCTGTACGGGCAGCCGCACATTCAGGTGCAGCACGGAGTCCTGGTGAAGGCACCGCCGGGTACAGCTTCTCACCTAACGACCCTCTCGCATCCTGGAACACCGCCGGACACGCCTCCGGTCTCTGCCTCGCCGCCGCCATTGCAGTTGCATCGCGGCGAACGGGATTCCCGCGAAAGGGGCCTCTTCTTGCATCTCCAGCAGCCAGGCTCGCTGGCCCAAGACGAGATGCAGCCAGGCACCGGAGGTATGGGCTGGCTGACGCAGTCCCTCAGACAGGAACCGCTCGACCTCAGGCCTCATTGTCCCCAGGAGCAGACGCCCGAGCATCATCACGAGGCTTGGCATCCGACGCCCACGCATCATCATTTCCAAGACCTCCATCAGCTGCAGCGTCAGGCCAGGCACACTGGTAAGTGGAGAAACGATGATTTTGAGGATTGAGGTTTGGCATGTTTTTTTTTCTTTTCTTTTTTTTTATATATTTATTTATGAGGTAAGAGGATGAGTTTTAATTAGACTAAAAAATATTATACGCATAAATATTCGTACCTTTTACGTCTATTAAAGAAATCCGTCTAAATTAAACGATTAGTTTGCTATTTTCAAATGAATGTTTCATTATAAATATGTACATGAATAAACTTTACACTTGTTTGTCTTTATAATGAGATATTTATTTGAAAATATTAATCATATCGTTTAATTTAGATAGATTTCTGTAATAAACATAGAAGGTAAGAATATTTATGGGAAATAGAAATTTACATTAGTTGGGTACTTTACGCGATAAAATGGTTTGATTTGAGATTTTGTTGCCGATGTTGAAACGTAAGCCACGATAACGATAAGACAGGTATTACCGTAAATCCATAATCTTGATCCATAAATTATTGTGGGCTGTGGATCCAATCTGAAAAGAAAATACAGATTGTTAGAAGGGGTTACTTTAATTTTCTTTGTTAAACGTTTCTACGTTCTTTGTAAGTTGTCTACTTTTATTTTCCAACTACGTTCTTCCTTCTTTAACGTTTATGTCATGACTCATACTCTGGTTCCGTAGATGATTGTTTGTAAAAAAAAGAGAATCCAACCTGAAATCAAAGTACAGTTTGTTAGAAGGGTTTGCTTAATCTTCTTGGTTAAACATTAGGATCTTCCTTCAGCTCTTACGTTTAGGACTTTAGGAATAAATAAAAAAAGAGTGAGTTTCTTAATAAAAGAAAATGGAAAAATTGTGGATTATAGCAGAGGAGTAGAAAGCTGAGAGATGGATGCATTTCTTAAATAAAATTTTCAACTACATTATACACGTCCAAAACGAAGGAATTCTTCAGACCAAACATAAAGTGTTTTCTTTGGAATTCCGTCTTACTCACAAATAATAAACACAAGTATGTAAACTATTAATGAAAAATGTAGAACAGAATAACATCTTCATTAGTAATTTACTTCCTTACGTTTGCAACAGAGTATACTTAGGTTTCAGACTATATTTTTGGTAGCATAACAATTAGACAAATGTTGTTACGTAATTGTTACTCTTTTCAATAAATTGAGGCTACTAGGATACAACTATCACCTTTTTGATATCAACTTTCGAAACATTATTGCCAGTTAATCGGAACACCGAGCTGCAATAATTATTCCAAGAAAGATGACAGACACCCTGCACAGAAAATGCAAACAAAAACATCCACTCGTATCATCGACTCTTAAGCAATCTCGTGAATCAGCACCTGGCTCCGTTCAAGTTATTCGACGCAGAAAATTTAGTACATTTTGAAACGGTGATTCACCGTGGTCGCGATCGTGAGGTCAGTGGAATTCTACATGCACCTGCATTACCCTCAGCCAACAGGAACGCGATATTATTATACAAAAATATTGCGATGTGACCTGTTTTCGACCTGTAAAACTTGATAAAAATTTGTTATCCCTGTGAACGAGGAATCTTTTAGCTAGACTTCTTTGAAAAATGTAAACATTTAAAGTTTCATAATTCATGTTCTTCATTTACCATTTTTAATAATCATTATCGTTTATTATAACTATTATTATTGACCATCTTTCGTAACGAATGGCATATACACTTCAGTTTTGTCCTTAATACCATCAAGAAATTTAATTATTCCTTAGATAATTTCTAAATCCATACCAATGATTTAAAGGAAAATAGAAATAGAAATATCCAATCTTTTCAACAATTTAATACAGAAATTTGAACATTCTTAACCATACCAATGATCTAGAAGGAAATAGAAACAGAATTAGAGAAACAAAAATATCCAATCTTTTTAACACTACTTGTAAATGCAGGTCTCGTACTCATCACTAAGACAAGTCTGCAATCCTCTACTCTATGAATTTTTAAATAAATTTTGAAAGAAAACTATTTATATATCCATAAACAAACTAATTTCAAAGCTAAAAAATAATTAGCTTTTCAAGACTCCTACTTTTTGAATCTGTGAAGTTATTAAATATCCCCACACGAAACCCTCGCGTTAAAGTAAGAAGAATACGTTAGTTTTCCATTGTTCGTTTCAAACAACTTCGTATAAGTAATCAAATGAAGGCCAATAATTAATTTCCGTTAACCTAAATGCTAACAAAATTAAGAAACTGCAAAGAGTTCTTCGTGGCCATTCTAAACTCAAGAATTTTCCATTCCCAAACTTAGAAATCTAAGAAAAATGGTGTTGGAGTTGATTATCTGCGTATAGTCGAATTGCTCGGAGTGCAAAGGGTTAAGAATAGTGTAAATAGTAAGGGAAAACGACTTCGGGGAATAAAACTGGAAGTCGACAAATGTTATTGTCGCAGGTGGATACATCACGATGTCGGGTCACTTAGAGTACTACGGGGGCACGGGCGCAGGCAGCGGGATGCTTCCCGCGGGCGGAAGTGGAATGTCGGGGATGGAAGACAGCATGCAGGGCATACCTATGCAACCGGGAAGACCGATGAGCGTTTGTTCAGTGAGTTCTTGCGGTGCTGGAGGACCTAGTCCCGCGCACAGGACAGGCAGTGCCCTGTACCCGAGTTGCGGCAGCAACAACCCCCAGGAAGAACTCATGAACGACGAGCTGCTCATGTCCCTTTCCGTGCGCGAACTAAACAAACGCCTCCATGGCTGCCCGCGGGAAGAGGTGAGTCAGGTCTCTTACTTTTTTTAACGCCACTTCCACGCCGGTAATGTCTTGTTCTTTTACGTTGAAAGCCATCTTCCGCTTTGCCTTCTATTTTCATATTTGTTTTTTCAACTCTTTTGCTCCAGTGAGTCCTCTACTTGCAAGTAGAGCGCAAGACTCCATTATAAAATTATATGTTTTATTTAGGTACTTTTTTAAAAAGAAAGATTTTTGAAATTAAGATTGATTCAAATGTATCGATAAGAGAAAGAAATATCAGTTTCGGGCTTGAGCTTAATGGAGAGTTTCAAAGAAGGGCGTGGGGGAGCGTTGAGGTACGTTTATTTATAAAAATTGTTGAACTAGAATTTAGTGTTTGCTTTCAAGAAAATTCCAAACCTTGAAGACTGCTCAATTCCTTCGAAGATTGATCTTTCTTTCTCCATGGAATACATTTGGACTGGAATCTTAATTTAAAAATTTATTTATATATGAATAGTTGTCTATTTCCCTGTATATTCCTCGCGAGAAGAAAAATTCAAGGAATAGGTATATTCGATATGCAAATGTAAAATATCAATTTGTTTCGTGATACAAACACTTTCAAGACGAATCTTTCCTGTGACGAATGTATCCTGCGATACATTTAGAATAGAATCTTAGTCTCAAAGTTAATCAAAAAATAGTTCTATGCACATTACACCACGAAAAGAAAAATTCTAGAAAAAGAAGTTTGTTTAATATAACGCAAACTGAATATATTAAATTTAATTTTATTATCTATGAGGGCACCTTGTAATTAGTTCACCCTGTAAAAGCGAGATTAAGATTCACGAATTGTACAAGTTGTAACAGAAACTCGTGATAAAAGTATTCAAGGCTCTCGTGATGTGGCTTCTTGCAGCTGATACTGATGAATTGAGAACTAGCTTTATCAGACGTTTAGAATCCACTTCCAAATGGACTTGGCTTACATCCAGGACCTTTAAAAAGCATCAACCGTTATAATTGCGATGTCAAAGCACAAATGAATTGAGAAGAATTCGTAGAAAGCCCGACAAGGTTAAGAAACATAAGTGGAGAGCAAGCCTGCAGTGGATATGGCGACAGTAGAATGACTCCTTCTATGGTCAGACATGCGACCAATAGAATCCACGTTGTAAACCTCTTCGTTGAAAGATTATCGTCGAAAATTTGGTGTCAGAAGGGTGTAACATTCGAATGCTATTAATTCTATTTTGCACTGTTTAATGTAATGACTAGATTGCGGATGGTTATGCAAATTCATATTTTTATAGACTCAGATAATAATTGATTGAATATAATTGTATAATATACAGTCAGTGGAATAAGTATTCGTACAGGAACCATTTATTTTAAACGGGTTGGTGTACGAATACTTATTAAACTGACTGTATGTATATTCATGTAATATTGATTTATATATGTATATTGTATAACGTATATTTTTGCACTCAATCACATTTTTACTTATCTCGAATGTATAAACATCTGCAGTCTTCTAATGAACACCGAAATTGATTTAATTTCTATCGAACTTTACTATTAAAAAATAAATATAAAATCAAAAAGAAACAAAGAACCGTAAATAAGCATTTCAAGATGCTTCATAGAAAGAAACAAACTCTTGTTAAGTTCACAACCTTGAAATCTTCACAGTAATACATCCTCCTGAGACGTCAAACCATCGATACTGTTATCACGTCGTTTTCACCTTCTCCTGAAACGCACTTGTACAATTCGTAATGGTAGATAATCCAACAAGAAGACCTTCTAACCTGGCGACAAATCGATTCCACTCCGTAAAAATGAATTTCTCGTGTTGCATGAAGGTCGTGCGCCTCAAGCAGAAGCGACGGACCTTGAAGAACCGCGGCTACGCTCAGAACTGCCGCAGCAAACGGCTCCAGCAACGCCACGACCTCGAGACGACGAATCGCAACCTGCAGAACGAGCTCCAACGGCTCAAGATCGAGCTGGCCCGCGTCCAGCAGGAGCGCGATCTCTACAAGCAGCGATGCGAGATCCTACGCGCCAGACAGAGCCATCATCATAACCACAATCACAGCCATCATCAGCAACAGGCGTCGCAGCAGCAACCGCAGCCCCAGCCCCAGCCCCAGCAACCGCCGCAGCATCAGACATCGAATCAACAGCAACAACCGCCCCAGCAACAGCAACAACAGTCGCAACAGCAACACCAACCAGCGCCTGCTAGCCCGGAGGTCTACCTGTGACATCGACAGCGCCGAGGAGGCGCTTGCTGGACCTGAAGAGAAACACGACGTCGTCTGATCGTGAAATTCTCGATGGGTGAGTGACGAATATAACGAGTATACTTCCTCTTTTGGCAATATTTTTCTTTCGTCGTGTTCTTTTGGTATTCTCATCGAGTTGTTGATGTGACTCATGTTTGGAGGTTGTTTGATGAATATATGGATATTGTGGTTTAAAGATTCAGGATGGTAGACAATTTTTTGAAATTTTTTGTTTAGTTTTTATGTTTGTCAGTCCTATAATTATTCGTAACCTCTATATCTATTGAAGAAACTTTTGTCTAAATTTAATGATTAATTTCATATTTCATCTTGTTTTGAATTTTCGACCTATTTATACATAGTTAACCTTTTATTTTTATAAATATCTATAAATTCTTCGCGAAAGTTTCGTAAGATTTTTCCTTAATAATTTTTGTACGATGGTATCTATGTAATAATATGCAGTTTCAATCAATTACATTTTTAAAGTGAGGATGCAAGCAATTGATTCACGTGACGAGTGACGTAAATAAAACATTGAATGTATAAATACATAAGGAAAGATAAAATAAAATTCTTGCAATAGAAGGTCAAGTATCGATCTCCATTTTGATTGTAATAGAATCCAATTTCAACCACTTGTGATGTATGATAAATGAAACAATAAATAATTAGTTCAGTTTCGTATAAATAACTGAGGACAGATAAAATAAAATTCTTGCAATAGAAGGTTAAGTATCGATCTCTATTTGGGTTGTATTACTTTCTTCCGACGCTCTAAACAAGTTTTATTCTATTGTCTCTTTCGCTGCTGCTATATCAACGTTCTTTTATTATTATTTCTGTTCGTCAATTCTTTTTTATACGCTTATTTTGTGTATATATACGATATTAAAAAATAATAACTAACAACAGAATACCAATTAAAGTTTCATGACGCTGTTTTTTGTATCATGGTATTTAGTTCTCTTTGTATATTTTACGAAAGGAACAATTTGAGGTGCTTGTTCTTAGGGATTAAACGCGTCGTTTACTTATTCCGTCGGATCAAGTTGTAATTCCAGTTTAATCTTTCAAAGAAGAGCCTTTCTGCTTACAATATTTAAAAGTATGATCGCGCATAAAAGTATAACTCGTGCATGATTAAAACAACTATCGATATACAATCATTTTCGATGCCGTGCATGGAGAGTTCCTGTGTCAGAATTAAGACAATTTTCCAGACGTTTCTGTGCCGAGATACATTAATTTTTATAATGTTCCAAATCAAATTGAAAATATCTTCAAAGGGGACTTTAGCCTTTCGTAAAACCATTTATAATTCTATTCACCGTCATAGAAACCTGCAGAAGTGTTCACGAAACAAGTCTTATTTAGTGACTAAAGAACGCTAGAAAGTTCAATGAAACTTATTTGTTAACGTCCAAACAACGAATTGGTAACGATACGTTATCTTTATTTTCCTCTTTTTTTCCTTTTGAATTTGTTCACAGCGACATACCTTGGCGATGGGTTGAAAAAGACCAGCCAGGCAATCGAGTATTCCTTCGAGAAGCAGTTTTTTCAATCGAGACTTAAGTCTTAAGCACATCTCTAAGCTCGTCTAAGTGTATATAGCGCTCAGTTCTCCGTCGTCTTTCGTTTCGTCCCTTTTCTCTACACGCAGCTTCGTTAAAGCCACGTCGAGGGCCTTGACTGTTAATAATGACTTTGTAAATCGTGTCCACGGAGTTACGGCGTAGCTAAGGTATCATTAGATTAAAGGTAATTAGTTCTATTCGCATAGGTATATGGATAATATGCTCGTGGTAGACTGAACGTCTTTGCCAAATATTGTACCAAAAAAGAGAAAAAAATAAATATATTGAGGAAACTGTACTTTGTCGTAGCGCAAACAAAAAAAAAAAAGGAACAGTGATGAAAGCTTGCGTGAAGATAAACGTAGCGTTTAAGGGTTTCATTCTATTTGTTATTTAATTTCTAGCCAAAGAGATCATTTTTATTCTTACGACGCGAATGATCGTGGATAGCCTTCGGTGCTGGCTGGTGTCTTTGTTGCGTTTTTTAAGTTTTAAATGCACGGGAAGATTCGAGAAATTTGAGGTGCATATAGAAGCGTGTGCGAGAGATTTTTAATTAATATAAATTTGCAAGTTAGTCTTAGTTAATTTATTTCAAATTTGAAATTATTATATATCTTAGTCTTAGAAGCTTTATGTATTTATCGAACATTCTGAACTGTAATCTCAACCCTTTATGGAAAAGAATGTTATCTAAGGAAGAGTAAAATTTATCGTTTATACATTTAATAGTTTTACTGTATTAAATAGTAATTTAATTAGTAAATAAATTCCGATGATTCCTCGCACGTTTTTGTAGTAACTTTTACACAATCACGTACGTGGGATATGATGTCCTTGAACTTGAACATTGTGGCAGCACCGAGGATGCTTTCCGTTAATAGAACGACCATTCTGTAAATTTATACTTTGAAGCGGATAGTTGAGAATCTTTTAGGTAATAGCCAAGTTTCGTTGGCTACGGTTGTTTTTATCGTTTCGTTGGTAAATAGACATTACGAATGTCATCGTTTATCCTCAGCGATGGATATCGTTTTCGCAGGGAAGGACTAGTATCGACGAAGGTGGTGTTTGGCTTTGAATTCTTCCGGAGCAATTTTTTAATTTGTATACTCATACTATTATTATATATTCCAACAGCAGTTTTGGTTAAATAATTTAAAACGCGATTTTTAAATGAATGCATTATTGAATTATTCCAAAGGACTCTATTGAAGCACTGGAGCTTATTTTAAATCGGAATGTAATAAAAGTTTTTAGAATTTCTATTATGTGTTGCATTGAAAATTACAGAAAATTACAGAAAATTGCGGAAAAACAATTAGTTGTATTCTTTGTGGCTAAATTTTTTAGAATATACGATTAGGCCCATTAGTATTAAGTTAAAGAGCCAAAGATTGTTCATGTCGATACTTGTCCTTCAGGCCAGCGTTTCCCAAACTAGGTTCAACTTCGCACTAAAAAGTAGAAGAATTGATTTTTATAGTCATTACAGTTTCATGAAAATAGGCACACTTTAAAGTAAGGAAAGTAACTTTTTATGTTCATAATGATACCATTAAAATAGAAGAGTCAATTTTTAAATCCATCAAACTTTCATTAAAATTCGAGAATGAATTTTTATATTTATTATTCGCTAAAACCCCAAATAACTTTAAATGAATGTAAATGTTGGTGGAGAGAAAATTCACAAACCTAAAAATATTGAAAATTCCAAGCAAAAAAAAATTGCAATAACATCTACCCTTCCGAATTGATTTATAACAACAATGAGAAAAATGTTCTCTGATTGAACATCCCTGTTTGGGAAACGCTACTTTAGGAAATCACAAGAATTAGGAGGAAATACGATTCGAATCGTGATGATTCGATACTGACTCGACTAAATCGGCGAGATCTGCTTCTACTTAGAGTACCTACGACGTTCGATCGTGCACGCATGAGTGCGAGTGTCTGTCTCCTTAAAGGGTGGCGTTTGGCGAAGAACGCGAGACCCGATGGATCTCAGAAGTTGCATAACAAAGTCGTGTCGGTGCATTTTCGCACCGACGCGACACGACACGGTGATATCGTTTTTAGTACTTATGCAGTGGCGTGTTATACCTTCGCAGGGCCCGCGACAAAATTTAAGGGGCCCCATGATAAGAGAATCACAAATTGAAAACGTATCTCAAATTCAATCTCATTTCATCGAGACAATGAAATGTTAATTAGAAAATAACACACAACAGGACAATAATTTGGAAATAATACACCGTACCTACAGTCAGAAATGGATAAAATTCTTATCTAGATAGACACTTTGAATGACGAATAAAAAGTGAATAGTTTTTGCTTCGTTATTTGTTCGATAAAAATTGCTATTAAAATTTTTAAATGACGTGGAATTTTATATCGACTGAATGAGACCTGGGTAACTGTGTGAGAGAATAAACATGCAGTTAAATTGCTATAGGGTGCTTTACTATTCGTCATCTATTATTCGAATACAATTTTGCTCATCTCTGCCTGTAGTTAATCTGATCAGTAGCCTGCGGATTTGATATATTTATGGTGCATACGAATATGAAGAACACAGTTATGAAATATGAATGTTAATACTATTACATTAATCGATTAATTAATATATTTATTTCATTAATATCATAATAATTAATTAATATACTCATTTATTCGTAAATAAATATTTCAATGATACATTAATTTAATTAATATAATAATAATTCATGTAATATTCTAATATTAAAATATTCATTTCATTAATATTAACCCATAAATCTCATCAATGTCAACATATTAATTCTATTAACAAAAAATAGACTAATTATTATTCCATATTAGCATACACCAGAAATGCATGAAATCGTCATTCAGCTAACAAATATCCCCGCTAGTTTACTTGTCCTGTGTGTGTCACAGATCCTACCAAAAAATTATGTGTAAAAGAATCAATTCAATGCTGTCAACCATTGATCATATCAAGTTTCTCAAACAAAGCTCATTCCTCGTATATCATACAAAAATCATTGAAATGAGCTTTCCTATGCATTGAATTTTTAGAGGGGGCCCCCGTTCGATCAGGGTCCTGGTCAAATATTGTTCTTGGGATAACACGTTACCGTACTTATGGCACAAAATGATCTGTATACGGTAGCTCTATAAATTATCGGCCATGTTATTCGTTTCGTTTATTTTCTAGGGAATGTTTGGACGAGATGGGGCTGTTTTTATTTTCTCTTTTGCGTTCAAACAGCGGCGTAAATTTTGTGGCGAGTGCGTTCTCTCTGCAATTGCCCGCGTTGTAGTAAACGTTGTTGCAGGAATATTTGAAAATTAAGTATTTGTTAAGTATCCGTTTATTTTTTTTGTTTTTTTTTTTTTAAATATATATATATTAGTGGATGCTTTTGTTTCGTATTCTTTGTTTGGGGATTGTGCAAGGGTGCAAGCGAGGAGGTTGATACAAAAATTACGCCACTGTCATATCGGATGACATACGAAGCATATATTATTGTTTTGTCGCGTTGGATTGCGACTCGGTCGTTTGTGTCGATCGTGGCGTGTCCGATACGATTTAAGAATATTTTAATTCACGTTACATTGTCTCATGTGTACATAAAATAATTATTATACTTCTTATTATAAATAAATGCCGACAACGGCAGTTTCAGATACACGCAGCACAAGTCTTTATTTCACCGAGCCCCTCATGCGTCCCTTCCTTTGAAACTTGTTACAATAATTCTGTTTCTACTAATAGAAAAAAATGAGTACGAGTACGCTAATATATCAACAAAATTCCAAACTCCATTGAATTTCTTTTTAAAAAGATTCTACGAAAAATGTGTTCAGAAACCGAAACATTTATCGAGTAATAATAATAAACGTGATCGTGTATTATTACCCAATTATTGTTATGGTCACTGTAAATATTTTTCTTCCAAGTTTCGCGACTTCTTAATCAACACACCTTTTTTCCTTACAAGAATTACTATAAGAATCTTGTTGATTATTTCTTTATAAAATTCTGAAGCTAATCTAAATAGAGGTTCTAAGCTTTAGTATACTCTCTTTTCTTATAATTGTTACTGTGAAAATCTCGTTCATTATTTGTTTATAAATCCACGACTATTATATGCTTCATAGTTTTAATTTCTGTAATTCTAAAGGTGATTTCTAAATAGAGAAGCTACACATCAATATCCTAGAACAGAGGCTCAACTAAGACAACAAAATTTATCTTCTCTTTACCAAAATTATTCAACATTCGATCACCAGTTTAATTTCACAAATCAATGACAAGTATCACAGAAAGATTCATCCCTAAAACGTTAAACGAACCCTATTCACACGCACGCGAATATATCCGAGGGCGTAGAAGCAAAACGACGAAATCGATTAATTAAAATGGCCTGAAATACGAAAGAAAAGGAGTGAAACGAGAAAGACTATGGAACGGAAAGTTCTGGTTAGCAGCGATTCGCATTTCGCGTGATCCTAGGTGTAACGTGCAATGTGCAGCCTCAGCATTTCATTTGAGAGCCAGACACGAGCATTGGGTATAGAATCCCCTTCATTCCTTTATGCACCAACAAACTCCTCGTCTCTATTTCTTTCTTCGCCTCTCTCATTAACCTCACCGTGCCACGGAGCAACAAATATTCGCCACACGTGCAACCAGCAGTTTCGTATTTCGATTAATTCGACGCTGAGGATTCGTTCCTGTCATCCTATACTCTTCTAATCCTAGTGTCAGGGAGTGAAATCAATTTTTAGTTCTCGAATACGTTTTTTTAAGGCAAAATTAACTTCCTTATAAAATAAGAAACTGAAGAATTCTTTAGTTATATTGTCAGATTGTTTACGAAAATAAATTATCAATCTTCTTTTCATTTTCTAATTATATTTATTTTCTTACTGTTGTATCAAAGGGAGCAGATGTATTGTTTATTTTTTGAAATTAATTCAAACTTCTCGAGTCTTTGGCTATTTAAAAAATGATGCATATTAATTATATTATAACTATCTGACATATTCAAGGGTAATTGTATTTTAAATTCTAAATTGGAAATTTCATGAGTTATTTTTTTAAATGTCAGATATTTTAAGAAAGTCCAAATTGAAGAATAAAATTTGGACCACAACCAACATAACAAAAATTCACAACATCATCCAGAACTTCTATCAGCAAATACCAACTACAAACCTCAACAGGAAAGAAAAATCTGTATTGTCTCGACTGAGAACTGGCCGTACGAAAATCACCAACGACTACCTCATCGCTAAAACCGAACCCCCCAAATGTCATTTTTGTCAAAGCCATCGTCTAACAGTAAACCACCTATTATACGAATGTAAAGAAATAGAACAGAAAAGGAAAAAATACGGAATCAAACCAGACTCAGCCGTAACAGTGCAGGACCACATCAGAGATACAATAGACTTCCTCAAAGATATCAATATATATTCTAAAATATAAAAAATCGCAAATAGTTCTGTCGCTAATGACCTTGTAGTCGATGCGACATAAAACAGACAGGGGAAAAAAAAGAATATCTACAGAAAGATCCGTTTCATGAAAAATTTGTATATAACATATTTGTAGATAATTTCATTTTCTATAAAAAAAAGCTCCCTTATATCATTTTCAAGAAACCAATATTTTACGATTCATTTCCGAAAAAATTGGTCTTCTATACGATTGTACACCAAAATTTAATTATTAATTGTATGTGAAGCTATATAATTCGAAAATTTCACTCGCAAGGCTTTCTTGTAGATAATTTTGTGGCCTATAAAATTATGAAAACATAAGAGGTTACTCTACCACCCCTGATCGGAGCGATTTACGATTTTCCACGTTAGATCCCTTTATCGCGCGCATTTGGCTGGTTTCTCGGTTTAAAAACGCGAAACATTGGCACGCGTTTTCATGAACGTACGCGGGGGCACCCCCGTCGTTCTCGCTTCCCTCACTTTATTTGCAACGCCGTTTCTGCTGACACCGCCGCTCGACGATGAATCCATCGAGATGGAACGTCGGTAAACAAAACGTTCACCTCTTTCGGTGAAACCCGCAGCCCGACGTGGAACGAAACGGTTCGGAAGACCGTGCACGATGAACCCACGGAAACGTGAACGCGAATAATTCTACCGTGTAGGTGCAGCGAAATTCCTTAAAAACGCACAATAATCCGAATATTATGCAACGAGAGCAGGTGTCGTAAAAAAAAATTATTTCATAGTTTGGTGAAGATTATTTATATAAATTAACATTTTTTTGAGGGATAAAAATCGCGAAATCACTGTTCTTGATCTTTTTGGGGGAATTCATATGGTTTATTTGACGTGGTTCATTTAATTTGTAAGTTAGAAAATTAATATAGTTAACTTGGCGCGGTTGCAGTGAAGCCTTGGAGCGTTTCCAGAAAAAATACATATTTTCTGAAACGTTTCAGACCGAAAAATAATTAAATTACTTGACCCATAAGTACATAATAAATCGTACTATAATAATATAATATTGAAGAAAAATTAGAGAGCTTCGTTTCTTGACTGAACCAAATAAATTTTCCTAATCCATGCTTGTCCTTCTATAGTTTTCAGATGACAAACTCCTAATATTGTCAATAACAGTAGATATTGTAGATTGAAATTATATGAATTCTTAAACAGAATCAAATTTACTCCAGTATCAAACAACTACATTATTTACGAATATCCCTAACGATACATCATCATCAAAGTTAAAGAATCCTATTCCTTAACTATTAAATAAGTTCCACGTGACCAATGGACTCCGCGTGACAACCCTTAAACTGTTCGGTTATATTTCAAGTCGCAATGTATCCATTAACACGTGGTATTATCGGTGTGTAACGATTATACGATTAGAAGCGCGAAAAGTCACCCGCGTTTTCAACGGCTGTCAAACGAGAAGGTGGATAAAGTTCTAACGAGGATTTAACTGACTTGTCCGCAGGGGTCGCTTGACAATGGGCTTGTCTTCGACCCTCGGCAACCCTCTGAACAGACGTCGCTCGTCACACTGACAGATTGACTGATCGCTACTTCCATCAGGTTCGTCTCATTCCACCTAGCCTGTCCTCGTTGTTGGCATTGATACACTCGTAATAACACCTATGAAACGTTTATCCTGGGACTAAAGGGGTGGTCGAGGGTATTTCTGCGTGGTAATTGACAACATCAATTTTTCATTTTGCACGTTTGTCATTAACCCTTGGACCCAAAGCTTTATTATTCTGTTAATGACTCATTGATTTAATTCAATTAATACTTGCTATTTTGGGTAATATTCTGCTTTATTTAATATTAAAGTGTACTATTTAAAATGGGAGCATCTTATTCGTCGCTATTTTTAATTATCTAACGTTTCTTCATCATCTGAATTATTTTAAGTAGCAGTAATTATGTTTGTGATATCGACTTCTTCCTCTTTACAATTTCATCTAGTCTTTCCAAATATTCAAAACATCTTGCAGTTTACAAATATATTTTAGTATTCCCTAAAATTTCAATTTAAACACCAAATTCTACTACTTTTTGCTACTATTCTTATCATAACATAAAATATTGCATTTCTTCATAATTTCCCTGTCATTTTCGATATCCTATCCTTGTATGTCTTCCCTTTTAGAATTTCCTCCAGACCTCCCAAATATTCAAACCATCTCACAATTAACAAATATATTTCACATTCCACTAAAATTCCATTCTAAACCTCAAACTCTAATCTAACCTAAACATAGCGAACATTTCTCTCAAAATAAAATATATCGTCACTTCTTCGCGATTTCTTCGTGGCTATACTCGTAAAAGACACCTATCCAACCGAAAAATGTTCTTAATTAAAACGTAATCATCTTCTTCGGTATATCCAGCAGCTCGCGAGACCAGCATCGAGCGTGTTAAGCGTTACACCTCTACACGTGCATCTGGCATCATTTCGAGTAGAGATAAGGACCCGTAGCCGCTGCAGGCTCGTTTCACGGCTCGAGTTTCACGCTTTATAACTCTTACGGACGCGTTATAAACCCTCGAGCACCCAGCCAGTTGGCAAGCGATAGCTAAAGTAGTCAATGGCGAACGAGCCTCATAGGTGCTGAGGGTATCGGGTGAAGCGGATGGACCGAGTACCAGAGGGGCCGGGAGGGGGTCGAAGGGGAGGGTTTGCCGGTGCGCGAAGGACGAGTCGTGAGAGGGACCAAAAAGGAGGCTGTGGAACGAGCCAGAGGTGAGACGAGCTTTATTGTCAAGTCACGCCAGCATCGTGGCCTATCTCTATCTGGCGGCGTCACCCTTTGTGCGGCTTTCCTCTGCGACGCCCCCTTACCGAGTGACGTAGACGCAGCCCCTTCGATCTATGTTCTTCGCACGCGAGCTATCCTGTACGTGCACCATCTCGTTCACCTACCTTTTGTATCTAGTATGTCAGTAAATTGTAGATAAACAGTGGCAAGTGGGCTCCTCGGAGCGTAGGTGTACCCCCGTTATGGAGCAACCCCTGCCTGAGACTTTCGAACAACCCTTCGTTGGAGAGATTCTTTCTCATTTTATGCATTGACAATTTTTTTGTTTGTTCAAATGGGAGTTTTACATTGTTTCGACTGCTACTTTATCTGTTACAAATATATGGTAGATTTTATGGTACAGGTTGGTGTCTCTGGATCAACCCTTGTTGAGACTTTCGAACACCTTTTGTTAGTTTAGAGAGATTCTTTCTTATTTGTATCGATTTGAGACTTTTTCTTTGTTTAAATTGGGGTTTTACGTTGTATCGACTGCTGCAACACGAGTGTATCCTAGATTTGTGGTACAGATTTGTGTTTCTAGATCAAAATTTTCTTGTCGAGACTTTCGAACACACCCTTTGTTAGTTCACAGAGATTCTTTCTTATTTCTATTGATTTGAGACTTTTTTTTTGTTTAAATTGGGGTTTTACGTTGTATCGACTGCTGCAACACGAGTGCATCCTAGATTTGTGGTACAGGTTTGTGTTTCTAGATCAAAATTTTCTGGATCAATCCTTGTCGAGACGTTGAGACATCCTTCGTTAGTCCAGAAAGATTCTTCTTCATTTTATACTGATACTACATACCATTCTAATCTACACGTGCAATGAGTGATGTTAACAAATAGCCAGATTTTATAAAGTACGTTAGAAATTACCTGTACGCTGATAGAACAGTCACGAACGGCGTGTAATTGAAACGATTCTCAGCACGGATCGTTTTGTTGCGCCTTGTTTACAGCTATTAATTACAGTAGCTTCTGGGGATTGATATAACAGCTACAAATTATCGCAGACCTCCCGCATACCACTCTCGCATGTTTGAATTACTATATAGGTGGTCTGATGTCATACTTTGATCATGCACTACACAATGTATAAACTCGAACATGGGACAGAGACAGAGACAGAGAAGATGATAAAGCTAAACGTTTCTTTCTTTTAATACAGATTAAACTAGTAGTCCCTATCAATGGACACGTTCATATTAGCCTGTTTTTGTATTTAAATGTGTGACATTTAAGGTACCTAATAAATTATCATTTCAATTGCAATTAGATTTTAGAAAATTATTTATGTTAGGTTCTATTTCACAACAGTTTCACGTATATTTTATTACTTTACTTTTATTAAAACCACCATAGGGCACCAAGGGAAACATAATATTTAATTTTAAATGTGCAAAGTTGAGTAATACTATCTATAGCAAATCATAATAAGATATTAAATTAAAAGAGTATCAACATTTAATATTATATTCACACAGTAGAATGATATTATCTAAGGCAGAATCACTATAGGATACCAAAGGAGAATTAATATCTAATATTAAATGTGCACAGCTGTATAATATTATCTACAACAAATTATTATAAAAAAAAAGAAAAAAAGAATATTAACATTTAATATTATATTCATACAATGGAACGACATTACCCAAAACAAAATCATGATAGAGTACAAGAAGAAAAAAACCTGTGTATTTAAAAGCTAGGAATTTGGACAATAATTTTAGATAAAAAATTTACGACCAAGTATCCATAAAGCAAGATTAAATATCGTCAAGTTATTACCGAGATAAGTGAGAAACAAAATTTCCTCAAACTTTAAACCAAATTCACTAAAATTGAATACATTAAAAATTCGATCGCCTTGCGAGTATAACAATAATCGCGCATTGGCAATCGCGGTATTTCAGCCGATCGAGTGGCGAGAGTTCGATGGTGCTCCCGAAGAAGAGGTCCTCGATCTGTGAAACGGAGTTCGGGGCAGGAAGAACGGAGGCAAGGTGAACGAAATGAAAAGGACAAATCAATCGGTTCTTTCTCATTTCGTCTTGCAGCTTTAAGCTGGTGACGTCACGTTTACTCTCACCGCGTACAGAAGGTGGAGAAAGGGAAGATTTGGCGACGCCAGCATCTTTCACTTCTGATGACGGTGTAGGTTCGCGGTGGTTGATGACGCGGCACATAGGTTATATCCGTCCCCCCTCGCACACAGCTACACAATGTACACGTGTGTTTCCCCCCTTACCCTGTATGTGCATGCACACGTACACGTGTGTACACGCGCGATCTATATTCACCGAATAAACGAATGAACGAAACCTGCAGTGGGACGCGGAACTAAGGAGATCACGAAGACGTCCACCTTGACCCAGTCATACTAGACGCTTGATCACCGATCCATGTTGAATGGCCAAGTCCAATATCACTGATATAGTCCGACCACTCTTACTTTAACCTAGACGAGACTACAATTTTCTTCATTCTCTTCTGTTTCATAGTTTAAACACCCGGAAGCCAATATAGAAACTGTCTTTGATTCGAGATTTTATCATTGGTAAATGGACAACTTGAGGTATCCTGTGTGCAATTGGTAAATGACTATTTAATACCTCATTCTTATATCATGGTTGTATTGGCAGATATTTGAAGTGTTTTGTGAACTTCGAGATAGAAATTGAAGGTAATTTTTGTTATTATTGAGATTGAGATAATTTAAACTACGACACTGGATGGTTGCAAATATTATTGCAAAGCAATTCAGAGTAGGTTGTGACATGTAATAATTCTAGTCATAGAGGCAGCGATACATCTTGATTTATACATCTATACTCTAAATTCAATCAAATATATATATGGTATATGTATATGGTAAAGAACTGAAATCAAAGTTGGTATATATTTAGAGTTTGTGGAATGAATAAAATTAAAGTCTTATGGAAGTTTTCAGATCATACAGCTTCTATTACATTAATAAATCTGTCTTAATGACAAGAAATTTATATCGATATATGCATTAAAATAGAAAATAAGTGACTGAACAACACTCTAAGAAAGTGTCTGCCTTTGAGGACTTGTATGTGTATGTATTTTTTAGTAGTCCAAAGTTACCAAAGGGTTGGTTGTTCTAAATGAAATATTGAATTCTACAAACTGTAAATTGAATCTTTTTCTAGACACTGCGGTAATATATTCGCAGAAGACGCAACGTTGCGTTAATAAAGGCAGTGTAATGACCCTGAAGAAGGCCACCCTGACCCAGTCGGACAGTTGGGTCGTCAAACAGAATCGATACTCGCTAATCAGATCAAACCACCCTTCCTCCGTCTACTGGATGACCACGTACACAATCGAGAGCCTCGATCGTGAATACTTTACGCATCTCCTATCGTTAAACGTCCATTTCTAGTTTAAAGAATCAACCATCTCTGTACGCACTGCATCATCGCCGATGATCAATGAAATTCATGAACACGATACAAAATCGTTTGTAGGACGCATCAATTTTACTAGACAATTATTACTTGTTTATTTTGTCTTGCTGGGAACGAATGACAATGGAAACTGTCTTGTTCGATTGAAAGAACTTCAAAAAATGTAGATTCTGGATTTCTATATTGTCTCAAATTCTATTTCGTTATGAGTTTAGATAAATTCTATCGATGTTTAAAAAATTCTTTATAAAACTTCACAATTAAATAAATGAATCTATAAGTGTGCAAAGCTTCGCATTAGTATAACAAATATTGCAAAAAATGGGTCACAAATTTTCAGCAACATACCTCACATGGATAGTCACACTGTAGTCATGATTAACGATTTTACGCACAATTAATTGTATGCCAATTACACGAGGCTTACACAATGTCACGCGATAACTATACGATTTAATAATTTATAATTCAATGATATGCTACAATTTATTAGCGTATAATTTAACGATTACGACTACATCGTAGATCCATGATAATTTCCATTCAATTACATTGTAATCGTACCGTAGAAAATGTAATAGTTAATCATAATTACTAGATTGTGAATGTTTATGCATCTGTGGCAAATGAAACTATACATAAATGGAAAAATATATCAAATATAAACAATAATATACACGTTTAAATGATCATAATAAACTTTCGTTTAAATTTAAAGAAAAGCTTGTCTCATTTTCTTTAACTTCCTTCTTCAAATTTGCATAAGCATCTGCAGTTTAATTATTACATTATAAATTCTTAAATACACCCCTGATTCCAGGACGTCCAAACGTAGAAAACTCTCTGATAATCACCAAGCTAGATGACCCTATGCCCCAATTAGATTTCCATAAATTCAATTTTAATTCTCCAGTTTCACTTCTTTCTCTGCATCTATGAAAACATGAATTTGCATAAACATCCACAAGTCTGACAATTACTTTTCCCCCAAATCTGTCCAAAAGTGTCACAATCTCACCTGAAACACCAAATATCTATCATCCAACACAATAATACTTCTAATTAATATTTCTGCACGGAACACACTATATCCTAGGAGCTTTAATACCGTCCAAGCAATTCCTTCATCGACGTTTTGGATCGCAGGACCGAATCGTGGCCAATCAACGTAATAGACCACACACATCCCCTCAGAAACACGCTTGTGCATTGTATTGTCTCCGTGGAATCGGACAAACGTCGGACACACCGCTCGCTTTTCCTTGGATCGATATTTTTTTTTTTCCTTTGCTCCACGTCCTTCGTCCTTGCGTGAAACATACGCTGGACCTTACTGTCGTCTTCCGTCCCGTAAAGGGGGCGAGAGGGGACGACTAGTTCCTTCCTAGGCGTATACGAACGGTGATTTAGTGAGATCCGATCTGCGAGTGGAGACCAGAGAGACCGATCAGCTGGCCCATAAATATTACGTGTTTTTTTTCCCGCGCGCACAGAGACACGCAAGAACGACGCGTGGCGCGTTCGTATGCTCTCTTTTTCTCTTCCTGGGGAACGATGTGACCTCTGATCATCGGGAGTCGAAAGCTCCGTCGCCATTTCTCGAACCCCGTTGCCATTCATCTTTCCCACCAAATTTCTTTCATTTCCACGGGGCGTTGCAAATTCGTTTCGCCGTGCGACGACCCCGTAACCCGTTCTCGGTGTTTCCTTCGTGGGATCCGCGGAGGAACCACGTTGGAATTCAGTGGTTATAGCCAACTTTCGGGACAACTTGTTGGTTGGTATAAAGTTTTATGAAGGGTTGTTGAATTTTAGGATTTTTCCCATTGAATTTTATTCGAGTTCTCAGAGTTTGAGAACGAATTACTGGGATCGTTTGAGCTTTATGTGGTTTATCCGTGGAAAATATCGATGGACAAGCAAGTTACGTTTAATATGGAATTGTCTATTGGAATATATTACGGAATATTGTATTTATATTGCAAATTATATTCAAAATGTATGTTGGAATATATTATACAAAACAAATGTATACAATGTATAGAACATGTAATATATTTTAATATATTAATTGCTTGACAATTGCATGGAGTTATACAATAGTATAATGCATTATATTATATTTAATATATAGTAGAATATTATACTATATAACATATGTTTAAAAATATTGATAGTCATGGAAGATATATTCAATATGCAAATGTCTATTAATACATACAATATAATACTATAATCTATATATTAACCAATATACATAATATTATATGTTACGTAATAATATGTCATACAATTAATCATAATATATTTGAATGTCTGTCCTGTAAAGCATGTGATAGAAATGTGGTGATGAATATATTAATTGAAAACATATATCTCTGATACTTTGAAAGTAGAATATGAAAACAAAATTTCTTTGCGTTTTATCGGGGCTGCACCCCGAGTGCCGTTCCATTAGCGATTTGATGAACACTTCTCACATATTATCAATGTGACCACCGAATAGTGGCTAGTAACCAATCCAGATCTCTTGCCATTGAGTTCACCCAAGCACTCGACCCTGCCTAGCACCAGTAGCGAGGTACCCTCGACAATCGACCACGAGACATTGGGCCATACAACCAGGGCCCAATTACTCCGTAGTCGACATCGGAGCACGAGCACTGGGTATTATAATTCGACAAACCAAAACCGTTAATTCATGTCCGAACAGCCAGGGAACATGTCATAATTAAACAACAAACAAAATCGGTCTGGTAAACTCGGGGTGGATGCGCGCGACTTCACTCATCCTTCGATACCTACCTTATTGTCGAACGAACGTAATACGACTGAGCGCCCCTTTCCCTAATCGCCGTGTCTTACCTCTT
Source organism: Hylaeus anthracinus (assembly GCF_026225885.1). Lineage (NCBI taxonomy): Eukaryota > Metazoa > Arthropoda > Insecta > Hymenoptera > Colletidae > Hylaeus > Hylaeus anthracinus. Next base: position 9,841,473 of record NW_026534347.1, read on the forward strand.
TATCTCCCCACTCCCTAAACACCTCACGGTCCTCTATTTCCACACTCCCTAAACACCTCACGGTCCTCTATTTCCACACTCCCTAAACACCTCACGGTCTAATTGTGAATGAAACGGAACGCGAAAATTACAAGAGAAACGAACAACACAAAGCATAACAACTATAAGAGCAACGAACAAAGAATAAAAACTATAAAAAAAACGAACGAAACTTCTTGCGGTTGCGATGACAACAGACACTATCTTAAGTCCCTTAATATATTGAATTTCCCTGTGAATTGAGTAGTTGTTAAAAATCGCGTAGAAAGAGAAGCTACTACTTCTGTTCGTTTTCTGAGAATTAATTCCCAAAAGAGTCCTTACATTTAGCAATTCCATTCCTCCTAGTTTCCTTACGAAAACCGAACAATCACGTTTATACCATCGTTTCATGACTAAATAGGTCCTGGAATTAATAACTGCCCATTCTACCAGTACGATATAATAATCGAATAAGCAACAAATAAACCATAGAAACTTTTTCTAAAAAAAAAAAAACCTTAAAAGTGTCCACTACCTATCTCTGTCCACCTTACTTCCTTCCCCTAAACCTCCACTTTTAAACCTCCACTCCGAAGCTATGCGCGCATAAAACGCGAACCGTTTTCACGAAGCGTAGAACTTCACGGAATTAAAATGGCGCAAAGAATCGAGAAAGTAGAGGAGAAACGTGAGTCGGGGTAAAAATGAATCGCGTAAGCAGCGAGCAGCGGATACGAGACAACCGGGAGATCTTCCGTTTAATTCCACGAGGCTCCGGAGCCCCCTGAACTCCCAGCTATTTACCAATTATAGTTATTACAGGGTGGTCGGCAAATGAGGGACGCTGGTGGTGGTAATAGGTGGCCCGTTTCCGAGGCGCTAGCTTAACTACACTTTTATAGCGCTTCTCGACTTTAAACGGATAATTTTTATCCGCTAAGCCTCCTACGTGGATTCTATCCCCGACCAACTGCCGTCAGAGAACGAATGGCGAGAGGGGGAGGGCGGGGGTAGCTGTACCGCCCTTGATGTCCCAGGCGACCCCTCATAAAATTAAGTCAAACAGCTACGGGGTGCCGCCACTCGTTTTTCCTCGTTCCCGTTAAGAGGAACACCGAGGCGACGCTGATCGCGGCAACCAGAAGGAAGGGGGCGAGAGACTTCAATTGCTCGGGGGGGTTGGCGTTCATGACGCCCCCGTTCGAAGTCACCCGGCACGTCTGGTGAAATTTGGAATTTTTCGCGACGAACGAATTTTTGTTCGTTCTTCAACTTGCTCCGATATTATTACAAGTAGAAATGGAGATAAAATAATTTTTTGAAAAGTTCTCGAATGAGACAGACTGTAGGATTTTCTCTTTCGATAAAAGATTTCCGAAAAGAGCCTTTAGGATTTTGTTCTTGAATAAAAGATTTTTTTTTTTTTAAAGGGATTTTAGAATTTTGTTTTGCAGTAAAATGTTCCACGAGAGAGGCTTTAAGATCTTTTTTTTCAAGAAAAGGTTTTCCAAAAGAGTTTTTAGGATTTTGTTTCTCAATAAAAAATTGACCAAAAGGGCCTTTAGATAATATGGAGAATATCCAAGCTCTGTTATTTCAAATAAAAGTGTACGATCGTCGACAGGAGTATTTTGGTAACTAAAATACAGAATTCTTATATTTCTTGTGGAAAACTCTTCATATTCATATATTTTATAAATTCTTTAAAATCTGTATATGTGTGAATCGTGTAAATATTTTTGAATAATCAACCATTAAAGAAAAAATTCCCATACACCTAACGTCTAATGGAACGTGGGTCTTTTCTTATAATATCTAAAAAAATTCTCCAAGCGACGGTTTTCAACCCTTGAACCACCCCCGTCGAAGTTCGCGGGGCTGCGATGCGAAAGTTCTTCCCCGTTCGGTCAAATGGAATTACTTTTATCGTCGTGGCAGACGACGATTCGATTCACAGTCGTTCATGCGAGTCACAGCCAGGGAGAACCGCCGAACGCCGTGGCGCGTTTCGCTAAAGACAGATTTGATCGTGTTTTCCGGCATTACGCCGTGCAACTCCTTCTCTCTTCTTCGCCTTCTTGCGCATCAATCACCAGTCATCAGTGTGATTGACGAGTGATATCGTTAACGGTTTTAAGAACCCCCGCGGAGACGCGTGCGATCCGCCAGATGATCTCGTTAGCTGTCGCCCTAGCGATACGCGCTTCAAACATGAGACTGGTACAATTTTTATCTATATGGTGGTGTGTCGAGATAAAAGATAATTAAATGTTTTTAATTTGATTTAAGAAGGTTGACAATGAGGTAACATTTTTATTTAGGTGGAAAGGTGGAGTTTCAAATAAGAGATAATTGTTTTTAATTCGATTTAAGAAGAGTGAGAATGTATGAGATATAAAATGTATATCTAGATGAAAAGGTGAAGTAACGAATGAAATTTCAAACCTTATGTATCGCGTTTGTATGAACATTAATGTATCTAGGGACATACGTAAACAAGAAACAAAATTCTATACCTTGTATACCAGCCTGCAAAGTATCTTTCTCTTAAATTAAGTATCTTCGTCCTTCCTTACAGTAACAACCAAAAATTAGAACTAGAACAGTACTCCATCATCTTCGCCTAGCATTGGAGTAATTCCCCGAGTCGAATGACCGAATTTCAAACGTGGGAGGACCATATTCTCGCGAAGAGGCGCGCGGAACACGTTGCTCGGTGAATCGAGAGGGTGGTCGTGGGGGTAGGTGGTGGCCAGGGGGTAGCAAGTTCTCGCGCCGTCGCTCTCCATGAGGTTCCCATGGCACGGGGAATACCTATCCAGTTGTAGGGTCGGCCTCGGTACTCCTCGTTGGAATCGAGGCGCCTGCCGCCCGCTGGCCCCGCCTACTCACGATACAACCTTCAACCCTCGCACACCCCCAATGGCCAGTTATTATTATCATTGTACCCAGCGGTGAGCAACCCCTTCCCACCCGCCTTCCACCTCCAGGAGGTCGTTCGCGCAGTCACGTCGAAGTCACTCCACACGTCTTTTTCAGGAATTGCGTCAACTGTTCTAAAAGCTGGCTGTGTGTAAACACGACGAGGCGATGCTGAAGCTGGAGGAAGCTAAAGCTCAAGCTAAAGTTGAAGCTAAAGTTGAAGAAAGCTAAAGCTGTGAAGAAAGCTAAAGCTGTGAAGAAAGCTAAAGCTGTGAAGAAAGCTAAAGCTGTGAAGAAAGCTAAAGCTGTGAAGAAAGCTAAAGCTGTGAAGAAAGCTAAAGCTGAAGAATGCTGAAGCTGAAGGAAGCTAAAGCTGAAGGAAGCTAAAGCTGAAGAAAGCTAAAACTGAAGAAAACTAAAGCTGAAGAAAACTAAAGCTGAAGAAAACTAAAGCTGAAGAAAGCTGAAGCTGAAGAAAGCTAAAGCTGAAGGAAGCTAAAGCTGATGAAAGCTAAAGCTAAAGGAAGCTAAAGCTGAAAGAAGCTAAAGCTGAAGAAAGCTAAAGCTGTGAAAAAAGCTAAAGCTGATGAAAGCTAAATCTAATGAAAGCTAAAGCTGAAGAAAGCTAAAACTGAAGAAAGCTAAAGCCGAAAGAAGCTAAAACTGAAAGCTTTATATTATACAATTATACATTCTACGTCGAATAGCATTGATCTCATACACTCATACACAACCATACTCCTCTCAAGAATTATATGATAGCTAATTTATTTTACGCATCTACCCATGTATCTACTCGTTATTAAATTTCAACCCATACCAAAGGATCGAAATTTAAATTCAATTTTTATAATCGTTCTGACCACTCGTAACGAATATATTTTTTCCTCTTTTTTTTCTCTGGTTCGCAGTGTTACGTAATTTTGTGATAACGAAGGCGAATAGAATGGGCATTTCATGCATGGATCCGACTGCTCGGTTTCACCCGCGTTCCAAAACGGCCGAGGGTTAAATGTCTCGGCAATGATTTAGAGGAACGAGAAGAGAAAGATACGAATCTATCTCCCATGCATTCATCAACGTGATAGACGCGAAGTGGCCGTCACGCATCCGCACTCGCATTGCGGGAATAACGAGCTAAACGTTGAATTAACTGGCGACTTTAATGGAAAAACCTTGAATGTTTCGATGCTTTTAAATTGATTCGACGTCAACGCTTCGATTGCAACAAAACAGAATAATTAGACTGCGAATTTTATGCATTTATATGCGTGCTAATATAATAAATGCTTATGGCATTCAGCTAATGTAATAAATACATGTCAAAAATAACTAAAAAGCTATGTGCATTTATGCGAAATGGTGTAATGATATTATTATATTCATTCTGAAATATTTTTGACATATATTATATATATTTTTGGTATGTTTTCTATTATTAATGTAGTCCACAAATGCATACAATCTGCAGGTTAATAATAATAAATAATTATGTAAGCTAGTAAGATCAGAATATAACAATAGTAATTAAGAATATAAAGCGACGTAAATTAAATCATCCCTAGCCGGTTAAACAAAAAATACACTCTACTTTGAAAAATACTGCTTTAAAAAATACTGTCGCTGCAGTGGTAATTGCAAAAATTTATATAGCGCGTTCAAGTCAGAATGGCACAGGCTGGTGGAACATCTGCACCGCACACGCAGGGACAATATGGACCGCGGGCCTCTTTAGCATTTTTATGCGAGCTGCTGCTGACAGTTTATTTTATTATATAGCTAGGCGGCTGCCCATCGTCCATCCTCCAGGAGAATTCATAAGTCAAGTCCTACACAACTTTGGTGCGAGCTGGTCAGCCAGCGCTGGACCATTTATTGACGGAACCTTACGACTGTCGATACAGACGATCGATTAATCAACCTATCGCGAGCTGGGTGAAAAATAAATTTTGATATACGCCTAGTATTTTCTGGTGGAGAGATATTTGCTTTCTGCAAGTTATTAAAGGAATTTTAATCAATTGTAATGGATGTTTATCGGAATTTCTACTTTTCTTTGTAAAGTGTTCTCAAAAGGGGTTTTATGATTTTTTTTGCTAATAATAAAATAAGGTTGTCAGTTGAACACTTGAACGACATCAGCTTTCACGTTCAACTCCTTAAAACTTTTAATCGAAGATCTAGATTGACGATTCTAGATGGAAACAATAGCAATTGTACTTGATATCACATAACGTGATTAGTAGTTAATGAAATTTAACATAAAATAATAAAGAAAATGATAAAAAGATGTCAACATTGTCTATTTATGTTCTGCAATAAATTAACAAATAAGAATATTAAATTCTCCTTAACCACCTATAGCATACGTAGTGTCTCTGAAATCAATGGCTGAACATTGAGGGGTCATACTACTTACTTCCCAAATGAAAAATACTTTATGATTACATGTGCTAAGCTGCTTCTTTCCTCAAACTATAAGAACATTTTTCCCAGTGGTTAACGCTATACAAAAAGCTTAAAAACATTCATCGATCTAAACTATTTATATTTTTAACGAGTGGTGCAATTTTTGTAAGAACTACTGCGTATATTATTCTATTCCATTGTTAAAAATTTCTATATATAGTATGCATTGCCTATGTATAGGCAACAACCACTCGATTAAAATATACAAATAGTAATTAGAGAATAAAGCAATGTAAATTACATCATTTTTTGTTCTCCCGTGACACAACCAGAATATAATAATAGTAATTCGGATATAAAGCACCCCCTTGGCCACATATGTGAACCTTCAGTTTTTTATATAATTATAATTACTGTCAATAATAAAAAGAACAAAACTTTGCTAACGACAAAAAGAATCGTTCCTGAATAGATTAAATTTAGTTAAAGTAAATTTCCAATAAAACACTCGAAAACATTGGAAGCTGCTGGTAACAAAATTGAAATGTAATTCGGAGTGAAAAGGGTTAACCAACCAATAGTTCAATTTCTATAACCCCTATTCAATCGTCCCTAACACACGAACAATTCTACCTAGTCCATACCTCAAGGATTAACAACTAATATAGACAATATTGCCACCACTTGCATACATTACAACCTCGAAGCACCTCCCGCTCCCAATCCTCCTACCCTGGAGTCCTGGTAGAAACGTTACACGCGCGTCGACAGCGCTACCGACCCCCCAAGGATCCGCCACGGAATTTACGACAAGCATCCCTGGCCAGCTTGTATCCAGCGATTTCCCGTAAACTACCCTACAGAGGCCATCCAGTGTCCCGTGGACTTGCACTCGATTAGCATGACAACGCGGCCGAGAGTCGAGCTGTACCGTTGCTCGTCTCTCGCTCCCGTTGCGTGTGCGTGTCCGGGGCAAAGTCGAGGGTCGACGTTGTGCGAGAGTGAGGGTGGTCTCGGCTGTCAGGCAGTATTTTTTATCTAGTCACGGTCAACTGGCTGATCGGCTCGCCCGCCCATTATTAGCGCAGCACACAAACCTCCGCTTCGGGGTCGTGCTTGGCCATTGTGAACGGTTGCTAGTGTGGGTGATCGTACGTGTGCGTGCGTGTGCGCACACCAGAGTACAAAGGACGGAGAACGCGAGAAGAAGAGGAAGGGCTGGACCCCTACTGTCCATCTAAGGTCGGTAGCTTATGGGCCACCTAGCCTTCGAGCAATAGCCGACCGTGTTCGTGTTCCTCGAAGGGTGGACACCCCCGTCGCCCCTTCCTCTTCTCGTACGTTTTATCTTTTTAGTATTATTGCGCGATCGACCACCCCCTCGAAGGACACGCGAGGAAGAAAGTGGCGGTGGGACTGCTCCGAAGAGGGAACGATCGGTCCTGCGCCGCCTGCGATCTACGAACTGCCGATTCCAAAGGCGAGGGACCGTTCTCGTTAGCATAAGAACGAGCCTGAGATTCGGTAACTGTTGTTCCAAGACTGTTGTTCGGAGACTTCGAATCTGTGCGCGTGGAGGATTGTCGACTGATTTAGGCTGGATGGGGCACACCTGTGGTGGTGGATCAGGACGTGTTGGGTCAGACGTGTGTTTCAGGATTGGTGACATATGCTACTCTTTCTTTCACAATTTATCTAAATTGTTAACCCTGTTAAGCTGTACCCACTCGTGTGCAACTCGTGATCGGATATTCAAGCCAAAACTGATTATCACGAGCCTGGCCTGTGGTGTTTTGTTCGGGTCAAATGTAAACATCACATTTTGGTCCAAGACCGAGCTTAAATCGTAGCTTAAGGGGTTAACTAACCACTAAACCTACCACGATTGGTCGAGTGACTGGTTTTAAACTTTTGTGTGCACTTATTATACAACTGTTTCATTTATTATTCAATTTAGAACCACGTGAAATAGTTTTCGCATTCGGCTGAAGAAAATGTCTCTGAGACCAACGATTTTATCGATTCCAGTTAGAAATTGGTATAAATGAAATACCAGTAGTTTTAGTGTTAATATCAGAAATACATAGATCTGTCCAGTATAACTGTCCAGTAGTAGTTATTGTTAGTACACGATATGAAGGACAAGTTCAAGAGTTACTGAATTATAGGTATACGTAGAATGAAGCTCGAATAATTTGGTTCACTTTAGATAATCGTCGAAAGAGAACGTATTTAGAAAGAAGGACGGAAAATGTTCTCTTTTACAAGAATTGATTATATACATACATTGTATATAGTGAGTGAGTGAGTGAGTTCTATTTATTTAAAAGAGTGTGACGTCATAAAACTTGACTATAACCCCTAATGCACCAATCTCGTATTTCGCCATTCTTTACATTCATTTAATTCTTGCTTCACATAAATACCTCTCCTTATAATTCATTCATTACGCCCCCCCCCCCCCCCCCCCCCTTACAACTCGGGTGCCTCGGGATTGCTACACCCGTACTGTAGATATAATCAAACATAGCTACAGCCCCTGAGGGCATATATACACACACTTATTCTTGTAAAAAAAAAAACACACATTCTTTATTACAGAAATATTTACGATCAACTGAATCATTTCATTTGGCAGCTCTGTTGAATCCTTGGACCCAACCACCCTTCCTAAGATTTTGCAATGTAAACTATACTTTGCCCTAATGCAAAATAATTCTTTCAAACCAACACTTATACTCCAAAATAAAATTAAGCCTACTTTCATATTAAATCACGTATACTCCTTTAAAGAAAAGAATTCCAAGCAAGATCGACCTGAGATCATTTCATTTCCCAGTTCTATCGGATCATTAGAGCCCCCAAGATTTTATGTCATGAGCTACACCTTCCTCTAGTTGATTTTATGTTATGAACTACAGTTTCTCAGACTAAATCACCTATACCCCTTTAAAAAAAGAATTTCATCCAAGATCAATTGGGGATCATATCGTCTCCCAGTTCTTTTGGATCATTAGAGCCCTCAAGACTTTATATTATGAACCATATCTCCCCCCTAGTGCTAAATGATTTCCTCGAACCAACAATTGCACTCGAAAAAATAAATCAATCCCCGTTTCATAATTAATCAAATATACCCCTTTAAAGAAAAGAATTCCAAGCAAGATCGTCTGAGATCATTTCGTTTTCCAGTTCTGTTGGATCGTTAGAGACCACAGAGATTTTGCATTACGGAACAAAGCGAAGGAAATTATGAATCCTGAAAGGAACGATCCGAAGGGAAACCAAAGAAAGTGGATGTACGAGGAGCCGTGGTTAGACGAGGTGGAATAATACCGGTAGGATTCGTAGTTCGGGATATATCAATGGGATTCAATATCGAAATGATCCGATGGCCGTGTGTAAGCATGCGTGCACGCATCGGGGTTCTCGTGTGCGGGGGGGGATCTTCCTGTACATAAGTTACATATATGTAGCGGTCATAAAGATAGCACGTATCAGATAGCGTAGTCTACTGAAAGGGAAATGGAGACGATGGTTTTCCTCTTCTGCCAGCACTGGCACACATCCAAAGGACACGCCACTGACCGTTTTCGTTTTTTTTACCTAATTCGTCCAGTGGCATGCAGCACTTGCCAGGACGGAATTAGAAGCATTGTTAAACACTAGGAGCATGCCTTTAGTGGACATATACACGTACAAGTTTGTAAGAATGTGCTAAATGAATCCTAACGAGAATTGAAATTTATATGAAGCAGTTACATGTATTTATTTTCCTTGACCTTTTGTAATGAAAAAATTAATGAACAACAATGAAATGAAATTTTTAGACGAATGCATTATAGTCCTCTTCAGTAAAATTAAATAATGCCTATTGGAGAAATAAAAAAATATATTTTATGTGCGAAGCATTTGGGATAAGCGTGATGGTAGTTCAAACATTTTTTCAAACAAATTTCAAACTCGTTCTGACTGTACTAAACTCCACAGTTGACAAGTTATTCTTGGTCCAGACGAGTTCGAACTCCTCGGAATCGAATTTCCGCCGTTACCTCGTGCCATTAACCGCTCAATATATTGCATCCGATATTCGAATCTACATATTACTTTGATTCACACACAGCGGTATCTGCGCCTCGATAAATATTCCCGCGCGAAAATGCAATCTCGTGGGCGCGGCAGGAACTAATGGTGCACCCAGAGTGGGGGATGTAAGATAGTAACCTACCCCTCCTTCACCTACCCTCCTTCTCCAAAGTTTAAATATTAAAATGTTTACGAAAGTAATCTACAATAAAAATATTATAAACTTTATTAAATGATACCTCAATGGGGTAGGATTTAAACTGGCTATCTCCATGATTACGGCGTAAGTATTTGCTAATCTATGTAAAATTTAACTCTCTTTAAGATCTATTGGAAATATCATTAAAAACTGTCACGAATTACGAATATATATTGGAAAAACTAAGAAACTGCAAGAGGTCGCCATCATTATCCATGGGCTGATTTTACTCGAGATCTATGTACATAGTCAAATGTTGAGATGAGTGTAAGTAACTTGAATATGAAGTTTCGTTAAAATCAATTCAACAGTTTAAATGCAATTGTGACAGGCCTACTGTTCGCGCGCTGAAAGAATGCATCTAGTGACGCGAGTAGATTTTACGTGCTAGAAAAGAAGAGTTCAAAAAGAATATTCCTTTTCCAGCATTGATAAAATGATCAAAATATAGCTTATATCAAAAACAATCACATAATATTTGTAACAAAAATAAAGAGCAGACTCGAAGCTTCAGAATGATTATATACAATGCCAATATTTATCTAAACGTTCATTAAAATTTTAAACAGTAAATCTTGACAATGTGAAAACCGCAATTCCTTTTGCACCAACCTAATAAGATAAAGTTTTTATTCCAGCTTTTAAGCCACGAAATGGACTTGGATTACAATCCACTAAACCATATACACCCTCGCTCATATCACCATACTCAATATCTTACAAACTAATCTTAAAATTAATAACCCTTAATCTACATACACCGAGTCCTTAAACTACCCTTAACATTATCTTTGGTCTCTTCCTATTTTACATTTTTTACTGCCCGCTCCTCTCCTTCCTCTTCTTCTCAATCTTCCTCACCCACTCTGCTATATACCCTCTCATCCGCCCACCCCTCTACCAACGTTTCCTCTTTTAATTCTCCTCTTTCTAACTCCTACCAGTCCTCTATGAGGCACCAACCTAATAATATTTCCCTACTCTCGAAATACGAATCCACTGCCGTGCAAACTTTCAAAAACCTATCGCGAACGGTAATCAGCAAACAAAAATCCCTAAAATATCGCCTCCTCCTATATTACAAAAAGGAACCTCTTTAATTTGATTAAAGGCCTCCCTTTAATTTTTCGTTGCCACCTCCGTTATCAAACTTCCGACCAGCGCCGCTCTAAGGAACATGAAGCGTTCTCTCCGCTTCATCCACGTTTGATGGAACGTTACGGGTGTGTTCCAGCCCAAGGTACACTTTAATCTTGTTTCCCGTCAGAGCTTCCGTGAATTCTCATGACAAAGTGGCGGTGGAAACGATAGCCGGCGGAGGAAGTTGGCCGGGACAAGAAGAACGCCCTGGGCGTTTTATGGGTGTCGATGATGTCACAGATTCGAGCCATAAAACGAAATTTAGTGATCCAGCCCGAGAGGAGCGTGGTGGCGCGCGATACATTCCCCGAGGGCAGTTTCCCGCGACAGCCGAGATCTTTTCGCCGCGGCCTTAAAAATCAGGCTGCTTCCTCTCTTCCGGACGGGATCAGGAATTTACAGCTTGGGTAAATAAGGTTAAGTAGGCGCAGATTGAGTCGAGCGTGGAAGCCTCACAAATGGGGAACCGAGGAGGGGGTGAACGAAGGGAAACGTGGAACGCTACCACCTTCGCCTCGTACCACAGCCGTCGAAGCCCCATCGTGTGGTCGCAACTGCGGATAGTATCGGATACTAGCAGCGGGCTACTTACTTCTATTATGCCAATAGTGACGCCAGGTAGGCTAGGGTCATCTTCAATTGGATCATACTTGACACTCGCTATAGCCGTCCCGCTATGATCGTTATTTTCTTGTAAGGCATGTGCACCTAAGACCTGATTATACTTTTCTAATCATATTATTTGAAATATTACGTCAAATAACATATTATTTTACTTCTTAAGTATTTTAAATAATTAGACTTCGAATTTTATGAATTCATGACATCAAGTAAGATAGGAAAACGTACGTAAAATATGTGTAATGAATGTTTAATATATTTTTCAATTATTATAATAATACGGTTATTTCTTTTTCCATAAATGCAACACACCTTTTGGTTATTATGTACTTATTGTATTAGCTTATATCACAAGTGCACAAAATCCGCAGCCTAGAAATAATTATGAAATTGTATTATGTATAGAAATTAATTCTGTACCTTTGTATTCAATCATTTAGAATTATTATACTCGATAATTTATAAATTCTTCAATTTTAAACATTTTCGTTACTTATTTCAAATGGGATAAATCCATTAGAAGATATAGTGAATCGTTAGACAATGTAAAAGAACAAAAACAGAATAGTTATTTCGAAAAAAATGAAAATTGGAAAATGAATGATAAGAACTGCTTATAAGGTAAGAATAATAACCAGAAAAAAGAAAAATGAAAATTGTTTATATAATGATACAAGCAAAAAACACTGCCCAGACATATTTACCTACGCTAAAAGCGAGGGTTGTCATAAAAGGGTTAATTAATTGGTATGTTTATGCGAACTTGGTGGAAAGTCGCATAAACGACAATTGAATTTTCCGATCGAACACTGTGCGGACTGTATTCATTGCGATATATTGGCTTACTCGTTCTATTGCGTCAGTGATTATCTTCGTTAAGCTGGGTTGGTCTTTCAATTGGATCACATTTTACACTTGGACATTCGAACAGCTGATTGAATCGTGTGCTCGATGGAGTCGTTCCGACATAAAGTATTTCTTGGCTTGAGGATTTTATCGCGCTACGATTAGACGTAGTTGGTTAAACTCTCAACTTAGACTTTACGAGATAGAAATTTATAAATTTATTTCATGTAAACATATAATAATATTACAGTATGAAATTTAAGGGTAAGAAGAGAAAGAAAAGGTTTCGTTTACCTTCCTCGTATTACAAATTAAGTTTCCTAAAAAGAAATAAAAGCAAGTCTATGTTAGTTGGACTTTAAGAGGTAAAAATTTATAAATTTACTCCATGTACACGATTTAACTAACGTAACTTTATTAAGCACAGCATGTTGATATTAAATAATTTCAAAAATATTGGCATGCATTTAATTATAACAGAATGTACATCAATTAAAAAATCACTGCTCCTAGAAACTTATTATGTAGGTTGAAAAAGAACGCGATTGAAACCGATTAGTTTATCGATCAGCCAATCAAATTAATTCTTAGAATTAAAAGAAAGAAACCCTCGGTTGCAGCGAAACAGGGTTAGAAATGTTTTCCAAGCGCGGACGAATTTTACAGATTTATCACTGCGATAGGGGGTGTTTGCTAGGGTAGCGAATTGTTTAAAATAGACAGTAAAGGGAATTTAAATGGTCCCCAGGCGTGTAGTGCGTCGTGCTTTCGAACATGGGGGATCGTCGCCTGTAAAGTGAATCGAATTTTCAACCGTGTAAATTCGTTGGAGTATTTCGTGGGGTGGACGCATACGCGTGGCCACAAACTTGCTATACTCCATAGATACCCATACGTCATTCAATTAGAAAGCAAATCGGTACTTGTAAAGACCTGTACAAGTTTCCTCAAACGTCGTTTAATTTATATGTTTATTTCATATGTACGTGTAGGTATATGAAGCATATGCAAAATACAGACACGTGTAAAATGTAATTTATGGAGAATGAAGTGTTACAATTTTTGTATGAATTTGTAAAATATGTTCTGAATGCATTTTGGATGTTTTATGTGTCAGCAAATGGCATGGTTGCATACAATTTGCAGTCTGGTAATTAGTTTCAATCAAATAATCCATACATGGAATAAATAATGGATATTGAATGAACAATATAAATTTCAGAAGGCGTCTCTAGTTTAAATTAAAGTTTACTCCAGACAACTTTCAGATACTATGAACGAAAACTCATCCTCTAGGAGTCAAAACATTTTGCATACCTGCTACAAAAATTCTTATGGTCTAGTAAAAACTTTAAAATTAAGAAGCTTCAATTATTGAATAAATGTTTAAATTAAATTCTACTTTAGAAAATAATCCAAGTATTGCAACAGAAGACTCACTCCCTAGCAATCAAGACATACTTAACATATACAATATTTTGCATATCTATTGAAAAATTCTTATTGTTCAATGTAAACTTGGAACTTACCAAGCTCGAATTAGAAAAAAAAAGAAATGTAACGTAAATGTTTTAAATTCTACTCTAAACCAAATCGTCCAAATCATTTTACATATCCCCCACTAAACACCACCTATCAAATAAAAAACTTCCCCATCACCAAACCAACAGCTATTAATAAAAACAAGAAATGTTTAAATCCCATCCAGTCGAGTGTAAATTCCCCCAATTAATTTTCCGGAGCAAATTCAAATGGTACGTTGTACGGGAGCCAGAAACCAGCTGAAATCGTCGAATGGCGCGACAGGTCTAGCATGTTACAACACAAAAATTCAATTGCACGCATGACGTTGCACGCGCGCACGTAAATGGGCACACGCGCGCGAATACGTCACGGGTGCGTAGTGCCACGGGGGATGGGACTGGACGCAACGCGGAAAAGAAAGAATCAGAGAAACACGGTGTGGCCACCCTTAACGAGGCTAATACTCTCGTCACGAACCGACTGGTCTCCGGCTACCCCGTGTCACGTCCCTGCGCGACGCGTTATTAATGTCGCGCTTCAGGAAACGCGAGACAACTGTTGAACGTCACGTTGACGATCCGCGTTACGTTTCGCGGCAACCAGGCCGTGCCGTCAAACCATGTTCATTATAATCCCGTGTAATGCGTGACCCACCCCCTGGAACCCCACGGAAAGGAGGATGTTGGAAAATGACCACCGTTCATGTTGAAAGGACAAGATGTATAGATATCCATGTGACATGTGTTGAATCATTCGTTGCACAAATCGATTAACTCAGCTTTTCAAACATCTTAAATATACATCATTCAGTTTGGTAGATACCTTATCTTATTGCACATTTTCTGTTTGGTATCAATTTTTATGTAATTTAGTATTGGAATTTTGTGGCTTGGTTTTTGGAACGCTGTTGTTAGTAGACTTTATTTACGAATTTATAACAAGATATATAGAAGGATGTCTACAAATGAATAAGTAAATAAATATATATATTATTCATTAAGTAAATAAGTAAATTATTTATTTATTTATTTACTATTTATTATTTTGGAACGCTGTTGTTAGTAGACCTTATTTATGAATTTATAACGAGATATATAGTAGGATGTCTCGTTATAAATCCATAAATAAAGTCTACTAATAACAGCGTTCCAAAAACCAAGCCACAAAATTCCAACACTAAATTACATATAGATTGATAACAAAAAACAGAAAATGTGCGATAAAATAAAGTGTCTAGCAAACTGAATTGAAAAATATTGTCTTCTAATGGGAGAACACGTCTCTCAACCAAGCAGTTGGCGAATAATTAACGAAACAGTTGCCAAGTACGCGTTTCCCCGCCAATTTACATACAATATATTGTTATCCGAAGCGGCGAAAGATGTACGCAAAGTCTAGTGCGGCGCGTAGAGGTTCGCCAATATCCACGGAACATAAATGTTTTACATGCAATAAGGCGTTCGCCCCGGCTGGACGAAACTGCCCGCAGTCCAATTTTATTACTTGACCGCAAAAGGGCTCCCGCTCGTAGGAGAAGACGCTGAACAGGGGCTCGAGGTGTAAAAAAATCTGTGGCCGTATAAAAGCGAGAGACACTTGCGAGGTACGACTGTACGTAACGCGACGAGATCAAGTGATATCGAAGTAGACGTATATCGGCTCGAGAGATACGGTTACTCGTTGTTAAGTTTAATTATTATTGAGATATAACGAGAATTTTTGTTGTACTTGTATGTTTCTACTGGGATTCAACACTATACCCATTAGAATTATCTTTATTATTTATTGTAGCATCATCTGTTATCAAGTTAAGATAATATCGAAAATTATTTTCGTTCGCGATAAGAACCATCGTTTTCAATTTAAGTGAATATTATTAGTATGTTTAGAATAGAAACGCACTAATTTTCTCTAAATAGTACACGTTATTATACATATATACTATTATAAAGATTATTCTACATTTACTCTAATATTCGTAATTATATGAATTAATAGAAATAGAGACATACACATTTCATCCACTATACCCACTGGGTTTAACTTTGCTATTTATTATTGCATCACCTGTTATAAAGTATATAATACTTGTTATAAAGTTAAAAAAATATTGCAAATTATTGTCATTCGCGAAGATGATTATCACCTAATACCTTACACATTAATAATAATTCTCGACTGTACACATCATCCTATACTCCACTATTTTTAATTATTTGAATTAATAGAAATCTACTACCAAAAGCGACCTGCAAAAAAATGACCTATCACAATATCGAAACAATTTGATCATTGTTGTCCCTATTACTTCGCAAACCCATGCGTACACACATAGAAGAAGTAACTTTTCGCTTTCGATGGCACACATAAACACAAAAGGGATCGAAAGTTCTCTCGCTGTTGTCTCCCAGTAAATCTTTAATATTCTATTTAATATCGACGACCCTGTAAGGCTGGCAGGCCACGCTGGATCGTATAAATCAAACGGGAGATATTGGCCGTTTTTGCTGGCAGCGAAAAGTGGGGGGACTTGGACCGCGGGCTCTATAATTGTTTTTACGGATTATAAATTTCACTTTTTACAGCCAACACCTCGGACCCCCTCGGCCGATTCCATTTCCCTACCTGAGATTTTCTTTCCAATCTGGTCGTGCATCCTCTAGGATCCCATTCGTCTTCCAAAAGGGAATTCCAAGATCCACGGTTCGGTTATTTTTCTCGACAGAAGAAAGTTTCGCAGGGGGAAAAACTAAAGCTCTTTTTATGGGAGAAAATTTAGTAACACGGGTAACTTACTTCAAAGGTGGAAACGTGTATATTGTTGTAAGAGATTTCAGATTAAAAATTAAGGTTTTAATATTTTTAGCGATTCTTTTGTTCTTTTCGATTCATGTAAATGTTGTTGAAGTTATTACTGTCAAAGGAGAATGAGTTCCGTATTAGAGGAAACTTTAAAGGGCAGTTGACAACTATTTTTACAAAAACAAGTGCCAGCAGCAAACATACTCAGTGTACGAAAAAATTTGTTGATATGTGTAACTTACTTCAAATGTTGGAGATCTAAACAAAATTAGATATTTGTGTGTATATTGATGTGACAACATTCGATAGTTAAAAATAAAAGTACAATGTTTAACTTTGTAAAGATTCTTCTCTTGTAATCAATTCACGTAAATGTAGTTACTATAATTATCGATATGAAAATATTAAGTTGTATGATTTTTCTATGCAAATAAGTGATAAGTTTGCTTTGAAAAAAACAGAATCAATTTCTACACTTAATACACAATATAAACATATATAATTTACATTAATTACAATTTCAACGTTTACCAAAAATATAACCAATCAAAATTACGATTAATTTAATATTCACAAACTTCTTAAATCGAAAATTCTATATATGTACTTCAAAAAATAAGCGTAAAAGACAAGGAAACCTGAAATAGGGGAAGAAAATGGTAAGGAATAGTCTAGATCTCCAGTCGACTTCATCGAGGAAGCTTGTCGGATTTAATAGAACGTTTTAATCGGCTATCGTTGCATAGCAGACGCCCATATTTATATCGAAGAAGGAACAGATAATATTTATGGGGTATTCGTTCGAGAATCACCGGCGAGCCCCTCGTTCCCCTTTTACCAGAGCATCAACATGATACAGTGCCGTTTAGACGGGAGTTCAGGGGTTAAGAAGAGATTTTGGGGTCGCGTTAATTAATACTGCTCCACCGGCACCCCCTGTAAGCGCAACACTTGGGCACTAACTATGACTTAAGCCGCCATTAATTCACATCAACGTCTTCCTAGGGCGCGGGGTAGGTGACTTGCATCCTTGTTGCCGAACGGAGATAAGTGGCTGGATACTTGAAAGTATATACCCATGATTGACATTACATTTTTCGTGATAACTTTTAAAGCTCCTTCTACCCGACGAGTTTGCAACGATCCCTTCAAATTTTTAATGCTCCGGATGAAGATACTTTAAAAGTGAAAGATAAGTGATTTTACGATTTTAATCTATTAACTTTGTAAAGCACTCTGAATATTATTTAGCATTTAAGAAGCAGTTTAGGTATTAGAAAAGTTGTTCTGGATGAGGATACTTTAAAATCAAAGTTAAGCGATTCAGCGATTTTAGTCCATTGATTTTATAGAGCACTCTAAAAAATATTTATTATTTAAGAACCGGTTTAAGTATTATAAAAGTTATTCTGGATGAGGATACTGTAAAATGAAAGTATATTAAATTACAAAGGAAGACAGAAAGTACAAGAAAATATTAAATTGAAATCTGAATACAGCATTCCAAAGATTTTTTAGTAAATTCAAGTCTGTGAAATAGAAAAGGAATTAAAAGAATTGAAGATAAAGAAAAGCTAAATTAAAGATAAAAATAGATAAAAAGAACAATAATCGATTAAAAACTTAATTCACATCGGCGATCAAATCTGTCCATTCGTTTCCCTAATATACAAATTTTCGTTCGTCGTATCTTTTTTGCCTCCCAGTAATGGATTCCGCGCAGTTAACACATGGAAATTTGAAACTAGGAAATATTTAACCTCGCGTGTGTTGTACATTTCCGTGATATACATTATCAGCGAGCTTCTCAGAAGGAGAGAAACAAGAAGAAACGGTTTCACGGTAGTCGATGTCTCTGAACGATAACCAAGTTACGTTTTTGTCACGCACACGTCTCATGTGACCCATGGACCTAGAACATAATCCCTGTCAACTCTAAGAAAATAATGATCGCGGGATGCGGCCGTGATTTAGCGGTTCGTTATACATCTCTTGTTACATTGTTCGTATCGCTGCTTGTATCGAGCGAATAAGTTGCAACAGTAAAAATAGCACGGAAATACGAGCAGCTCGAGCAGTGATAAGAGTGAAAGAATAACTCGCCTTGGTCGTAAAAATTGTTTTGGTTGGGCTATCTCCACTTTACTTCCACTTTATCGGGTTCTGAAGAATTTTTCAAAGACGCTTATAAACCTTCCAATCTTAATTCTAGGTCACAATATAATCGGCTACTCCATTTAAATAATTGGAAATTAGTCTGACAGGTAAACTTTCGATGAATAATGTTGTCTACGATGTCCATTCAATTTATATTTCCCGAATAACAGTTTCGATTGATTACTTTTTTTTCAATTCGACAGTTTATATATGTATATAAACATTTATTTTTATATATATGCAACAAAACTCGGTTCAATCTTTGTTTACGATGACACAAGCTGAATCAACGAAAGAAATGAATCGAATTAATAAAAATCGAGTTGTAAGCATTGACGAATTTTCATGAAAAAGAGAACACCACCAGTTTTCGAAAGAGGCGCCCACAAAATTGCCTTGAAATTGCTAGACATTCGTACAAAAAAAAATGTATCAACTACCATTGAGACTGGAAGATTGTAATTCATAAATACACTTCCATTTTAATATTTGAAAATGGGTATTAACACTTTATCTACCGGACTATTTAGAAACAGTCTTTAATTCTAAAAAGAATTCTTTACAGTAGCATATGCCAATCTAGGCTGACAATAATTCCTTCATACTATTACTAGGTACATCGAAAGCCAAGTCTGTTTCCAAAAACTTGAGCATCGTAAGTAGACAACAATCGACACAGTAAATAAATTCGAAAAACTAAATACTGCAATTAAAAAGCCTATAAATAGGCTCCCGGTAAATAAAGTATTAATAATAATTGCAGTCAAATAATGTGTACCTTAATTGAAAATTCACAAATAGTACTACACAGTAACCAACATAAAGCAATAATCCACCATATCGTCAGACATTAACAATGGTTTACCTCTTTGTCGATGCACGCTACCTAAAAAGAACCAAGAAAGTATTACAAAACACATACGTTCAAAGATATCCACATACGCGTAGCTAAAGACGAATCGAAATCAGCCAAGATATACACTGCTTTACGGAAGTAACAATTAAACAATCGCTTCAACGTTCAATATCGCTGTTTACGTTCCCTCTTCTGGAGAGTCTGCTTTCAATATTTACGATTACACGGTCCAGTATAATCCGACCAATAAGTCGTCATCCTGGCCCTCGAGTCGTAATAAATTCGTCGGGATGACGACTCGGAATCGGAAGCAGAATCTCCCGACGATTGTGGCACGACGAAGGGAAACGATGTTGACACGCTATCCCGTGGTCTCTGTCCCCGAAAATTCCGTATGTCTGAATAGATATTTCCCCGTTGGTTCAGACAAGGAACAATCTTGGAAAGTGAACAAAAATTCTTTTTGCTTGCTGTGATTATAAGTTATAATTTCAAGTGATATCTGTGTTGTGTGATATAAGAATTGTAAAATATATGTATATAATAAACCGTGTGTTTACTCACGTTACTGGTTAAAATTAAATTAAAATCACACGACCAAATGTAAGGTAAGTTCACTAATATTATTGGCTATAACACACGAGTAAATTTAATGATTGAGTTTAAATTTGGTGTATATTTAAGTATTTGTATTAAGAAGATGTACTGTAAAATTTTATTTCAATATCTAAATTTCGACTGAAGTTATTATTTTTTCTATGTTTTATATGAATTTTTTTATTTAAATGCTGTGTGAATTGAGCAGGTTCGCATTATTGGCCATGTCTCACGAAGACATGCAACCAGTAAACTCAAATTTTGTGTACGTTTAGTCTTTCACATTAAGATGATTTCCTATCAAGTTGTATTTAAAAATACCAACTCTGAATGAAGTTATAATTATTCCTTAAAATTTAATCTACTTTCAATGATAAATAAGCTACAGCTTCGCTTAAAGAAAACACTAATAATACGTTGACTGCCAAACTATTCGTGACAATTTATACGAGCTTAACACTTTGTTTCTATATAACTGTAACTTATTTTCGTTAAATGTAAACTACTACTTATTTTTCCAAATTCATGTATCCTATCCATATTTATTTTCTTTAACGTCTAATCTTCAGATTTAATTTGATTAATTCCTTAGTGAAAAGTCCTATCAGTCGTATATGGGTGACGTGACGATCAACGTGTACACATTGAATACTGTACAAGAGCTTATGGACCAGTGATAGTTCAAAGCCATTTTTCTGTTCCTAATAAAACAAAAATACTCCAATGTCAATTTCAATGTACCTAAAAGATTAAAAAGTTCTCTCAGCCATATGTGGGTGACATGACGATCAACGTGCTATAAAAGGAATGTCAAAATTTTTTAGCTACTCGAACCGCAGAGCAAAAATATCCTCCAAGGTCTGCTCCGCGACACCTTTCGTTCGTCCGGATCGTAAAGTAAAAACGACGAAGGGAAACGATGTTGACACGCTATCCCGTTGGCCTTCCGAAAATCCAGTACGTCTGGGTGGATCTTTCCCGTTGGTTAAGCCGATCATTGTCGCGGTAACAAGCCGGCTATTGACAGGTCTCGTTCTCGTACGGGCGGTTACATACGCCTAGCACGTAGGTGTACGTTCCTCGCGTGTGTCAACCCTGTCCAGAGCGTTCGTACAAGGGTTGCACACAACCCCACGCGAAGGGGACACACGAGGATGAGACAAACCACGGTTTGACCACTGTGCGGTGGTGTTACGGTGCTACTACGGGGGCCACATACTAATGGGGCATTACCTTAACACCCTCTATCCCGACTCTCGTTCAGTTAGTTACTCCTCGGGGATGCGGAAGAAAGGAAGAAAAGGAGGATCTTGCCTTCCACCCTGTCTTCCCACCCCCTCCCCTCCTAGCAATTCAACGCTTCTCGTTTACTCCTTCCTTCTCCGTTTCGTGACGCGACGCGAGATCTCTCCCTTCTTTCCTCCTCGTTACCGTTCGGTCTTCAAACCCCCTGCTTTTTCTCTGTTTTTTGATCGATTCGTTCAGTGAACGAGAGAAAGAGTCCCCGAGACGTAAATCGTTATCGGGCCACTTCCACGTCCGTTGGCGAACTCGGTCTCCGAAATCGAATCGTTCACGAAACGCCGATGGGACCCGTACGATCCAACAATTTCTTTTCCGTCGCGAGTTCCACGCTTACGGATTGAAACTAATTTCGTAATACGAGCGCGTGGTTGACGAGAGCGCGATTGAATTTTGGCAAGATGAGTGCGAGAGGCGAATTTAACTGGGATCGTGAGAGTGAACGACTGACGGAGGGTGGTGTGCGATGAATCACGGTCAAATTTTTAAGGAATTACTGCTTTGAACGCGATGAAATTCCTAAGTTCGTGGCTTTTCTTTCATTTCATTAAGTGTTTAAAGGTTTATGCGCCTTTCATGGTTATTAGAGATCACGTTTTGTCACGGTTTAATACGCATTCGTGTGTAATTATATTTGATGAAAAAGCCAATTGACTTGTTTGTTGTGAAGACTAAAGTTACTCTTTTAATATTTCGTTTAATATTTTCGTTGAAAATTTTTGAAATTCTTATAAATACAATCTAACTCCTGTTTCAATTTTTAATTAATTATGAAATGACAGACTACTTCAAGTTTTGTGAAATTATTCTCTCAAATGCGATAATTAATTTAATTTTTCCATGTGTTCGGTACTTGGTATTGGAGAAAATTAAGATTGAAATAGAAATGTTGTGCATGGAATCTACTAAGAACCAAGGCAAAGTATGCCATGATTAGACTGCAGATTTCATGCACTTATCACACATGGTACTATAAGAATCATATGCAAAACATACACAGAGTGTACTTTACAAACCGATATAATAACATTAATACTTTATATCTTGCCAAATAATTCCAATTTTCACCCAACACGATGATCCAAAACATCCTGCACTCGTTAAAGAATGAACAGACGTAATAAATACGTTTTTCGTTACAGAAGGGGGATTCGAACAAATAAAATTACAAACAAAATTCTTCCAAGACGTCATTTCTCCTCCAAAATCATCTAAACCACCCCAATAAACAACGTTCAAACCACGAAAACCAAGGGATATATTCAGGGCGGCCTTCCAATCGGCAGACACCCAGTATATCTAACCCGTGTGAAGCTAGCCCCACCTTTTTGAAAATTTCAAATTTTTCTTTTTGATTACGTTTCGTCATCGTTTGCTCATGTTTGCTCGCGTTTGCTCAAGTGGAATTTTCGTTTGCCCCTCTTTATATCAAAAGATCATCGTGAAATGTGTTCCGAATTTTTAAATTAGCTTTCTCTCAGATATAAAGAAGGAAATGTAGATTAATCTTTGAAAGTAGTAGAGGGCGACGCTCTTTCGTTCCCAGGAAATAAATTAATAAATATATCTTATATTTATATAAATATATAAAATTTGAATCGCGTGTAGCTTTTCAACTAAAGTGGGGCAAACGAAAATTCCAATTGAGCATTCCTGAGCAAACGATGAGCATACGTATGCAAAAAGAAAAATTTGTATCTCGTTGAAAATTGATATAGTTTTCTCTTGGGCGTATAAACAAATGGATCTATCTTTTGAACTAAAACGGAGCAAACAAAAATTCCAATTGAACATGCATGAGCAAACGATGAAGAAACATACAGGAATAAAAAAATGTTGAGTTTATCAAAAGGGGGGCTACTGTGAAGCTGGTCTCACCGAATTTGCATCGCATATATCTGTTATACTAAAGAGGGACAAACGAAAATTCCACTTGAGCAATACGTGAGCAAACGATGAGCAAACGTATGCAAAAAGAAAATGTTGAGTTTTTCAAAAAGGTGGGGCCAGCTTCACACGGGTGTATATATCTAGAGGGACGGGTGCAAACTATACTTGATAAGCGTCGGCGAATGACGAGGCGGTCTGTCCGTCGAATCTCGATTCCTCCGAAGGGATAATACGCGACGAACGCGAGGAATTGCAAATCGTTCCGATCGCGACTCCGCCTCGAGTTGTGTCGACACTCCGTACCCCGATCCGAGATTCGGTCGGAAACAATACGACCAGCGATTTGTGCTGGCGATAGTCGATGCCGAGGGGGTTGGTGGGTGGGTGGATGGGGGTGGGTGGGCGGAGGACTGCATGAATTTCAATCGACATCTTATCTAGTACACGAGCGAGCCTCGAGTGCCAGTGGATCGTGATCAAGTGGACCTCCATGGCGAGGACAATACACGCTGCGCCCGACAAGTGACAATACGCTATCAGGGTCGTTCCAAGCGTATTGCTCTTTTGTCCGAACCACTACACCTGCCATACGTACTTGAACAAGTTCATGGAAAGTGTCAAGACTGACCCGGCCGTGGATTACCGGTGAAGATCGCACGAGAGCTGTTCAAAACCCAGTGAACGTTGGTGTAGGTATTAGCGGTGATAAGTAGACTGCAGATTGTACGCATTTAGGGTAGAAAGTAATATAATAAAGGCATGTTAAGCATAACCAAAAGGTATGTGGACTTGGGTAAAATGAAATAAGTGTAGAATATATTCTGCATATATTGTGAATTTTATGTATATTTTATGTATGTTGAATATATAAGTAGACTGCAAATTATATGTATGCATTTAAAATAGAAACTAATATAATAAAGGCATGGTAAACATAACCAAAAGATATGTGCACTTACGCAAAATGAAATAACAATATTGTTGGATTAAGTGTAGAATATATTCAGCATACATGATGTACATTTATATTATGCATATTTTAATATACTCATATTAAATATATTTTGACTATATTTTAATATCCCGCTTCAATTTCGTAATTTTTCATCATCGATAATGTGTATATATATATTTTATAGATTCAAATAAAATTAAAAAAGATCATCCCTTTGATGTAAAACAAACTCGTTGAACGAAAAAAATATATATACATTTTAAAGAATGCTACTATACTTCCAACCTGAAAAACCACCCCTTTAGTACACACATACATATTCATGAATGATATATAAATGATATATCATCAATAAACTGCGGATATTTATACATTTATGTCGAGTGGAAATACAGAAATATTTATAAGAATGTACAGAAGTGCTAAAATATATAAGGTATCAATAATAAAATACATATTAGACTGTTTATAAAATAAAACATACTTTCATATCAATTTCAATGTTTCATTCGTACCTGTAAAAATATGAATTTGCATAAACATCCGCAGTCTGATCATCAACGCACTTAAAATTTGCTTTACAGAGCCCACGCTATTCTATGACTGAAAAATCACAGTTTACGCTCGAGGACCAGCTCTTAAACAAACATCCTAGACGGGACGCAACGTTTATTCGATAATCCCATTAAAACTTCTCGCATATATTAAACACGCGAAGCAAAAGTGTGACAAGAGGATGGAGGAAACGCAACTTCTTTATCCGGCGTTCGTTTTGGAGCAGTCAGCTACTCTAGAAGAACGTGGGCTCTTATGAATTACTAGATCTCGGAGGCGAGGAGACTGCCACCATATTAAACCCGTCTCTGGGCTGGCATACAACTTTTTAAGGCTTTATACACACTCTGCCCCGTCCCTTTCCTTTTCCCGTGGACACGTCAACCCTCTTTCCCCTACAGTTATACGATTTGAACGAGCCAGGGGGTAAGTTCGGACGGGATGCGATAGGATTTACTGCTCCAGACATATTTCAGGTTCCGATCCGAACGAGTTCTATTTTTCCACGTTATCGACGACCCTTTATAGTCGCGCATAACGAGGAGAACCGGGAAACGAAGATGCTATACAGGTTTAATCGCGCTACCGAATGGTTTTCGAAAGGATCTCCAAGTTCGTGCATTTTGTTCTGAAGTTGAACATTGGTAACTCGAATTTCAAGGGAAAAGCTTAAATCTTTCAGTTACAAAGATTTAAGGTAGTTATTTCGAGATAATAACGTTCAACGGTGAAATTGAAATTAAATTGAAACAAATTCATGTGAAAATCTGTATATTCCATAAATGTCTGGATAAAAAATTGTTAAATTTTGATGTCGTTTTTCATAAAATTGGGCTGGTCAATTTCATTCGAAATAAACTCTTATGGTTCATATTTAATTAAAGAACAATCAACTGAAATTTCGTTAAAATTTTCTATTAAATAAATTCACGGAACAACTACCTTAACAAACAAAAATTCGATATAGAAAAGCTTCGTACGAGATTTAATATTTCTCTAACTATAAGGGCTTTTAGTTTAGTTTGTTTATTTACTGGGCGTCTGGATTACAATATTCGTCTATCGCGCCTGATACATTTTGGAACTTATTAAATTCTTGCTTTAGATTACTTTGGGTTTGCCTATATATTTATCTTCAATCTTTGACATCTCTATTAGGATTGCCAGTAGTCTGTTGAGGCCCAGTGGCCCCCTTATAGCTCGGGTACCTCGGGATTGCTAGACCCGTACTATAGCTACAGATCAAGCATAGCTATAGCCCCTGAGGGTTAACTATATCTATAAAATTTAAAAAATAGAATTTCACAAGAAAAATTTTAGCTAACCGAACAAACATGTCTGTACCTGTACCCCCAAAAAAGGAAACTTACAAACAAATTCTAATGGTATTTGTATGCAAAATCAAGATTACTTTGTTACGCTAAAATTGTCAAATAGAAACTACAAGTGAAACAGTGGAATATAAATTTTTTAATCTAAAAACGAATCTTCCAAATAGGAAATATTAAAATTTTTAGATAAAAGTTACGAGTCAAATAGTGGAATGTGAACTATTAAATCTGAAACGAATCTTTCAAACGCAAATTTTTATAGATGCAAATTTACAGTGCCATAAAGCTCCATCGGTATGCAAATGGATTCCAGAGGCAATTTGTTACGGAATGTTGTAAAGAACGCATGCTATAAAAAAAGTATACAGAACGAATTAAAGAGTACAGAAGAGTTAAAGGTTCTGATAGCATTTGTATCGAGGCGACGTTATACGTGCAACGACAGCAAAGAATACAATTCCATTCAGGCGAAGAGTAACGGTTCTTCGCGTACTCACTCTCCCGGAAGATCATTATGAAAGCAATTAAGTAATGCACCTCGGGGAGCTGGGTCCCTATAGAACTAAGGGAAAACGAAAACATTGGAAGATATACGGCGATCAAGAGAAAATCGTTCAACACTCTCTGATTAATTGCCACACGTACTCTGGCTTTGTTAACAAATCATTTACTTCTGAAAATAAATTATTCTTTAACATTACGATGATTATAATAACTAGTCTCCTTTTTCTTACTAAATTCACCGAGTCCAGTTCTGAACATTATCGGAGTGATTTCCTTTTATACATTTCTTTTCTAATAAATTGTGAAACAACACTATCAAAGATTTATTTAGAGCATAATAAATCCATGTTTCATGCTCAAGACTTCCAAAGTTTTAGAACCTACATTTTCCTAACTCGAGGAATCAGTGAACAGTGTCATCCCCTTCCCAACCGTACCTAACCAATTAACACTAATCTCAAACATTTAACTGTAATCTCTAACTTAACTCTACTCTCAAAAATTTGTTACCAATAAGTCTTGAAACACCACCATCAGAAAATTAACCCCACGAACGCGAAATATTTCTCTTGCAAAGGGTTGAAGACGTCGATTGAAACTCCAATGTCGATTAAGAAATACTCGCCAATCGCTCAGGATGATTTGGATCGTCGCTGGATCGTGGGCGGCGATCTACGTGCCAAGAAAGAAACAAAAATACAAAGAAAGCGGAAGGAGCGAACGATAGCCGCGGTGGATGAAGACTAAGTGGCCGAAGGAGATCGAATCGGCTGGTAAATTAGACGACGATTGTTCGCTCCCAAGGACCAGGCGAAGGCTACTAATCAGGGTCTTGCACTCGCCCCTCTTCACCGAAACGAGGCCGGTTCTTCCAGCGACTCTTCGGCGAGGTCCTCTCTTCTCCATCCCCCACGGTTCCTTGGCTCGTGAGGACTCGTGAAAGTCAGAACTGGCGCTAACTCGACTTTGCTAACGGCCAATCGGATCACCTCTGTTGGGACAACAAACTCCACCACCCCTCGCGTCTCTGGTTACAATATAATATAATTTACCAATATATATTTCAATGAAATCGAATTCATTTATTATTGACAACTACTCCAATGTCAACACTGTAGAAATAAGTATAAATTAGTCATGAAACACAGTTCACATGTACGACGACACAAGGATCTGGAAAGCAATAGAAAGACTTACAAGGGAACATATCCAACTGTCCGTCTCCGATTTTGATGAAACTTGGTGGGTACGTTAAGCAGGTGAAAATAAGGGATACGTATTTTTTTATAGCTGCCCAATCGCAAGTTTAGGGGTTGAAAAAGTAGGAGGCAAATGTATCGTATTATATATCAATGGATTCGGAAAGCAATTTCCGTTCATTTTTGTCGTTATATAAATTTTTGTATCTCTTAAAATAATGTAACAAAAAATTTCTTCGTTATAAATAAATTACATTTTACAAAATCTGTGACCACTTTGTGTTTTACCTCATGACACCATGAAACTTTTCCCTAAGAAGATTTCTTATATCTATCGTAGTTTTCGAGATAGCATTTCTCTGCTGAAACTTTAAGGGGTGATTTCAACCCCTAAACTTGCGATTGGGCAGCTATAAAAAATACGTATCCCTTATTTTCACCTGCTTAACGTACCCACCAAGTTTCATCAAAATCGGAGACGGACAGTTGGATATGTTCCCTTGTTAGTAACACCTTGACAGTCCTATACCTCAAAGTATGTAATAAATATATTAATTATGTATGTACATATTGAATACGGTACAAGGGCTTGTGGACCAGTGATAGTTCAAAGCCATTTTACTGTTTCTAATAAAACAAAAGTACTCCAGTGTCAATTTCAATGTATCTAAAAGATTGTCAACAGAAATGAAATTTTCATATATTCTACGAATAAGTTGCACGAAAAACTATTGTTAATAAATTATACTCACGAAAATCAACACACAAGAAAAATTTTACAAGTACAAATTGAAATTTAACCAACTACAGAGTGGTGGTCATCTTCTTGTATTACCGTTCTAATAAAATGATTGTCCATTGCCTATTCCAAAACCTCTTCAAGTCCATACCAATCTATGCGAAAATTATGTACAAAAATTAACCCTTTGGACTCGAAAGTCTCCATTAGGTTTCACGGAGCAAATCTACAATACCCAAAGTTTCTAGGTTCAATTTCATCGTAGTTCGACGTATCAATAAAATGATTGTCGGTGAGGTAAAGTTGACCTTATTCCAAAATCTCCGTAACTTAGAACACCCAGCACCAACCCAGAATGTTAAGAAACATCTCGAGTTGCTGGTAGTTACAAGAAAAAAAGGCCTCGAAGGCAAAGTGTTAAATTTTCAAACAAATATTTTCCATTACAAAAGATTTCCTTCCACCGAAATTCCGTTCTTTCTTCTTCGACACTTTAGCTCGTAAGGACTCGTGAAAGTCAGAACTGGCGCTAACTCGACTCCGCTAACGGCCAATCAGATCGCCTCTGTTGGGACAACAAACTCTTCCAACCCCCTCCAACGCCTATGTCTTTCCACCCCCGCTGGTTCGTCGCCGCTTGTATAGCTTATTTATCGAAGAAGTTACCGGGGGTTAAACAGCAGTAAATCCTCCCCCACGAGGAATGGACATTGCGACTTAATTGCCGTTGCTTGATTCCTCGCCCTACTGATTGGATAACGATGATTTGTAATATCCTACGCTTCTGGTCGGTTTGGGAAACTTGTCACGGATCTGACAATCCACGCGAGGAACTCTGGAAGGAATAATGGAGTTGAAATATGTAGACAAGTAATTCGTACGACCGTCGTTATTTATAATGATGTAGGTACGTTTCGGTATTTGGTTTAGGCCTTGTTTCGATAAAAGATATATTGAAAGTATGTATTTATGAAATATATATATTTGATTTATTGTTTTATTTCAAAACAAGGCTTTACTATCGAAAAGTATAAATGTAGGAGAAAGGATACATAAATTAGGCTCGATTAAGCAAGAATAAAGTATAAATTAATATTAAAGAGGTTAGTTAATTAAATGTTCTTTTACATAGAAACTGTGACTGTAAACATCTACTTCAGGATCCAAACTGAACATATGTAAAATTCCAGAGAATAACAACTTAATCAAATGAAATTATTATGAAGTTTTGTCAGTCTAATTGAAAACACGGTAGACAAAATTGTAATTCGTTAAAAATAAATTCAGAACGAACGAAAGATTAACGGTGAAATCAACGGAAATTGTTAACAACTGGGTCAATGGTTTCTCTATTATGATGCTCCTTGTCACGTTTATGGGGAGATCCTCTAGAGACCTGGATAATATCTATTCGACGAACGTGTACGGGGAATGTCAGCAGCTGTATCCGTGGACGATCGGATCGCGGATATCCTGCATCCCGATTTCCCGTAACCCTACGCAGTAGATCCATCGAGGGAAGAATCTAAAGAGTCGAGGGAGACACGCACGAAGACCTGGACGAGATCTCGGTCTTATTGTACCATTTACACCGATTACATAGGGCAGTGGTCTCCATTAACAATCCTACATCCACGTGACTCTGCTTTTTATTTAAATAAAGTGGTCAAAAGCAACCTCGTGTATTTAAATAAATGATCAAAAGTATCAAAGTAATATATTCTTTATGAAAGAACTAAAGTATTAAGGTGTACTTATATTTACTCTGATTCTTTTGTTCAAAACCTTGATGTCAAAAAAAGTTATGCATAGCTCTTTATTAAAATCCAAGGTGGTTAATTCGAGCTCCATCTATAACAATAAATAAATACAAGTTCCCGAAAAAAAGAAAAACAGAATTTGTAATTTTGAAGAAACACCAAATTGGACACAATATTTATTGAAATTTATTTTATTATATTTAAACAGCGAATCATCCCTTTTATATTACGTTTTATGACGCATTAAAAACAGTATCTGTATATCTATATATGTAGATTTATTATTTTTATGGGGTACACTATGTGTATTAGTTAAAGAACAATAAAAATAATATGGAGAAAAAAGGGACCCATCGGATGATAATAAAACTTTATAACAAGGAATTTCTTGGCTAATTTATATAATAATCCTCTGGTACATTCGTTACACTTTTAGATTTACATTAAACAAAAGATTGATCAAGTAGCATTAGGTATTGTCTGGTAAAACGACATAGATACCGATAGTGAATTACGTTTGCTCAAGGCTATTGCTGCGACACAATGACAGTTGTCTTCCTGGGCCATAGTTCCAGAAAAGATGTCAAATTAGTATAATATTTCACGAGGGAATGTACTGGCAGAGAAAAAAGCAGAAGGGTCGATCGACTGCAACCAGAACCAAAGAGGATCAATGAGCTAAGAGGAGCTATACGCGATTCTTTACGGATCTAATTGAGCGCAGAGATAACGCGCCCGATTCCTGCTGGGTAATAAACGTTCCTTGGCCTCCGTTTTCTTTAATGGCCGTACTAATCGCTGCTGGTACCTTAACTATGCCTAAAGATATCCCATTCGTTGATCTATCTTTATAGCACTTTGCCGATTCTAGTTTCCAAATACAATCGTTGTCCGAACGCAAGAAAATCAAATGTAATGAAGGTTTTTCCAGAAAGGGCTTTTGGATTTCATGTTTTAAAATACTCTTATCGACGTAATCACAGCAAACACTTAAATGACATCATCTTTCACATTCAATTCTGATCACGTGTACTTCCACTTAAAATTGAATATTATCATATTAACCCTTTCGGACCTAAATTATTTTTTTTCTCGTATTAATGTAATTTAATGTTTAGGATTAACTAGGACTAAAATTAGTATGGAAAAAATAAGAGAAAATCCTAATAGTGTAGTTTTCTCGGAAAACTGGTCTCTCTTCGTGTGCACAAATAAGGACATTTGAAATATTGTGTCCTCAATTGTGGATGCCAGGTCTGAAAGGGTTAAATTACACAATATTATAGTATTTCATTAAAAAATAAAATCCTAAATCACCTTGTGGAGAACCCTTTGTTATACAAGAAAAGGGAGCCAAGGGAAACCGAAAACAACACGAAACCAAGAAATAATTCTTTCTACAAATTACGAATACTAATTCTTTCTACTTTGTAGAACAAAGTTCCGTGGAAAGTCACACGATAGAAGCCTGTGCGTCAACTCGATGCTCATCGAGTGAGTCATTCAGCTCAGATTTTATGTGACACGTTCCCGTACAGCATCGCTAACCATCGACTGCCTTTTTTCCCAGGAACCACCACAGGGACAGTATGTAAAAAGGCCATCAGCGATTCGGCAGCGGTAGCGTCCTGACACTCTCGCAGAGCCCCTGAGAGAGTCGTTACCGTCCTCGTCACCCCTCCTGACTTCGCCAAGAGGGGTGGTGCAACCGTCCTCCGTCGATGCAACGATCTGTACCCTCTGATCGGCTGAATTCGAGTTCTCCAAGACGCACACGCTGGCAGTAACGGTAACTACCCTAGCGCGCGATTTACGATCCTCCGCGACTATAAACAATGGATAAACGCCAGGTTATTACGTCAGGAAGAGTGGCGGGGGAGCGAGAAACTGTGAGGCAGGGTGGAATTGCCGCATCAGAGAGGTGTGTCCGTCCACCTTCGGAGGGCGAACACATTCCTCGGGGGTGTTTCGGATGTACAGTGCGCGTGGTCGACGACGAGAACCTTTCTCCGAACGATCGACTTGCTCGTTTGCACGTTCGGCTTCGATATTAACCCTGACAAGGCTGTGGGGGCAAAAAAGACATTACAGGCTTTTGAATTCCAATGTCTTCCGATTTTGGTTGTCTGCTGAAACAGACAATCTCTTGATGTACACCCCCGTTCGTGAATATTTTGGCACTTTTGGATCTGTAGTTAAATTGTGTTGCATCAGAGAATACATTTGATTAATAATTACTTATCGTATCGACAGTAATAATGAACAGCATTCAATGTTCTTTTTATTAACGTACGTGCTCCTAAAATTTCCTGTCCTCGATATCACGTTAATTTTATCGACATGTTTATGATTTAAATATCTGTTGAAACAGAATGCATGAAAAATAAATTTTGTTTTAATTTTCTTAGGAACATTGAAATGGTAACAAGTCAAAGTACTTATTTTATTCTAAATTATCAGCATTCTGGGCTATAACATAATATTCTATATAAAAATATGAATTTTCATAAATATCCATAGTCTAACAATTGTAACTCACGAAGAACCTCATATAAAGAAATTATTCTGTAATACCTAATGAGTGATTATTTACCCTCATCCCCTACCTCCACCCTCACAACACGACTCCAACCATCGACTTAACTCATTCACTGCCAACTAACTCGTAGTCCTATTTGATTGCAATTACTCAAGAGATAAGTGTATACCCTTCTCTTGAGTCAGGGAATTATTGCAAAAGAAGATCGCAAATTTTCATTTTGAAACAACAAACTTGATATCACTTTATATTATCAAAATAATAACCCAGATTAAACATCTCTATCGAATCGTGGCGCCCAAGGCAAAACGCTTTAAATTTGCCCGGCAGTGAATGGGTTAATTCATCCTACGAGAACCTAGTCGAAACTGTATTAAGAAGTTTCGCATCTTCCGTCGCGATATTTCCGTCAAGGTATTCGATTCACCCGACTCTGAAGTAGCGAGAGAGTTGTTCATTGGCGTCATTTGTAGGCACTGTACAAATGTGTAGGTGTTCAAGGGAGGATGAGGCGGGGGAGGGGTGAGAGAGGCAACAGGACCCTGAGAGGACACGTGAAGCTCTATCGTTCCAGATATATAAGTATTCCCGAAGGCGAGGGGCAATTTGTCCCGGTCATTTGGCGAGTCCACGGGGACTCCCTGACTGTAATCCAATCACTAGCCACACTCTCCCTCTCTCTTTCTTCCTGTCTCCTCTCCACCAGAGGACGATTTCTCCCTTGCTCCCTCGGTTCGTCCCCTTTCGCGTGGATTCTCTTTCTGGCCGGTCCAGCGTCTATCTTTCTCGGCAGCCTCCTACCCCCTAGGACGCCTCGTCAGTCGTCATTGAGTCCCCGGCAATCCTGACCGAGTGACGACTGCATCGGCTCTGCACGGATTCTGCTCCCAGAACGGGGATGTTTAGGAGTCCGCGCAACGTTGCCTCGAGAAAGGGAATAAGATTACGACCGCGACGATCGCAATTAGACGGGAAATTGCATTCTGTCCGATTCGTTCTTCGGGTAGGGTTACGGCTCGATACTCGAATCGGAGATGGGACATTAAAAGGGACGATACATGAAAACATTAGATGTAACTAAGATCCCCGTGGTGCTTCTGGTGCATGAACCGTTCACTGCATAAATCGATTAATTCCATAAAAAAAAGAGTTGATAAATGCGATGAAACAATGTACAAATCGGTAGCTTTAGTGTTAAAAATAAATTTGTTGTAATACTTGCTAATCGAGTGATACATTTGTAGATACAGATCTAAATATGTTTAGGTAAAATTGTTTTTCGGGATAAAAATTGTATTGTTCTAAGGTGCTCTTACATGTCTACTGATGCATTTTTAGACAATTGTCATTTTAAATGGTACTAGAAGAATAAGAAGATAGAAAAATTTATACATCGGCCCAACTATTGGCAATCCTTACAAAAATATAGTAAGAAAAAAATCATTTGAGTCAAACAATAGAGAAATTATATTAAAGTAGAAACGAGAACACGAGTTTATATAATGTAATCAGTAGACCTGGAGATTTTATGCATTTATAATGTAAACAAATACAATACGCATAAAATGAAATTAAAATACTAAAATAAAATAACAATATCATTGTAATAATCGTAGAATATACTCAACGTACATTATGTATATTTTTTGTATGTTTCCTATATTATTGTACGTCATGAACGCATAAAGTCTGCAGTCTGGTAATGAGTAAAACATCTATAATTCGAAACAAAAGAAAATGAACAACTTATAGACTTGCATATCATACATCCTGGTATTTCTTTTCTAGAAAGGAATACGTCTGAATGTAGAAATACGACGCATGAATTTTCACCAGGATCGTGCCTAGAGGCGAATGGCATACGTGATCTTGATACAGAGGGGTTGCACGAAAAATTAGCCTTGTTGAAAGACGGCCCTTTATGGTTTCGCCTTTGCTTGGCCTTTTCTTTCCTTTTCCTTTAAACTGACCCGCCTCTGGTCCAATATATCGAGAATAGGTTGACGTGCTTTAACGCGGGACTTTACCGTCTTGTTAACGCGCGAAAACCTGTATCCTTTATTCTCAGAAGAAGTGGAAAGGCGTGGGTTTTCGTCGACGGTAGCAAGGCAGCATATTCTCTCTACTTTCGGGCATCTTTTCCCGCTATTACACCTTCGAATTCCTGATATAAACATCACCTTTCTACATTTCTTTTTTAATGAGAATTTAATTCGACGTCAATTTTATACTCGAAATTAATATTTTTAAATGTTCAAGTTTAGTTTTTCGCTTTGTAGTAGCATTTTCTTTTTTGGCGAGTGATTGACTCAAAATAATTAAAGAATATTTAGTTCGTTAGTATTTTCTAAGATGTCAGCTGTATCAAAAATATGAATTTATAATATATGCAGTACAGTGATATTTTATAATAGTATTGAATGTATCAATGTATGTTTAAATTATAATTGAATTCTATTAATAGAAGTATAATAGTAATAATAGTTCTAATAATAGAAGTATAATAGTAAGTATAATAATGATAATATTACACTTCGACTAGTAATTTTTTATTAATTCCTTTATCTTTTGTGTTCGTGTCAATCTTTTTCTATAATCACTTTTCAAAACGTCTTGTGTTTTTAGATTTATAGTATACTAATATATTGTTAACAAAATATCAATGATTTATATCAAAATATCATTGATTGTTACTTCGCATTACCATTTTGGTATATTAGGAAATTAAAATATAAATTTAAAAACATGTTTGACATTTTTATATTTTTCAATAAACTTTATCGACTCCCAAAGTTTGTACGTTTTTCTTTCCTTACGTTTCCGTACGTTTTTCGACCCCAAAATCTTCACTTCTAACACAACCCTAATATATCAATTATCTATTTACATCCTGTGCTTCCTATACTCGACACTTGAATGTTCGTCACTTTATTTCAAAAGTGTACTTTAATTCAATACTGTTCGAAGAGCAACGGATTTCAAGCTTTTGTTTCACCGAAAATATTCGTCTCTGTCGAGAGGAGAAAGGTTGGTAGGAGGGGTCTTTAATCTCTTTTCAACGGAACAAAATGTTCCGTTCAATACCCTCATCTGTTAGGTAGTTCCGGTACGTATACCGCGCGCAGATCCGGCCAAGCGGTGCCGCAATTACCGCGCTGTGATTTAGAGCCCACCCGTTATAGACCCGAGAGCTTTGATTTACGGTGCCACGCGTGAAATTAATTTCAATTCGGTAATGTACGAATAATTCGCGGTAACCGCAATCGTCGAAAGTCTTCGGGCACGTGCAAATTTTCCGCGCCTTTTGAATACAATTTTGCCGACTGACATGACTCCTGTTATCTCGAATAATATGCAATAATATTAGAAAAATATTTTATCAGGTGCAGAAAAGGAATCTTGATTGCTTCAATTTATGTTTGAAGGAAGAAACGATCGAGTCACGATCCTAATGAGGTTTCATGAAGTATTTTTTTTTTAATAGCATTTTAGTTGCTGTTTTTATGTATTGGATGTAGAAATTAAGTATGTACTTTTGTTATTCGCAGATTTATTACGTTGGAACATTAACCCTTCGCACTCGAGGCATTTTTTTCTGGTACCTACCAGCAACTCGAGACGCTTCTTTGGCATTCTATTTGCATTTTACATTCTGCATTGCCACGAATGCTAAGCTTCGATTGACTTCGAAAATGTCACTTTATTAACACTTCTAGTTCCAAAGAAATTAAACCTAAAGAAACATTATTGCTGGTAGATTTACTACGTGGAACCTAGTGGTGACTGAGACTCACCTCTCGAATGCAAATGGTTAAAATTCGTCCTTCAAAACATTAATTTTGACCGATTATGTTATCTTGCAATTGGGAATTTTAACGAATCTCACTAAACGCCCTACGACATCGTTACCATCGAAACATACAGTGGGTGTAGAAAGTATTCGTACACCGATCAATTTCCAAAAAAGCTGTGTAAAATTGTAATTAATTAACTTACTTTTTATAAACAATGACATTCTACATGTTCTAGAAAATCTCTAGAATAGATAGATTACAAAAAAAAAAAATAGCTATTTATGTAAGTTGCGAAATTAACAAGAAAAAAACCATTAACACGTTGACCGTCAAACGGATATTCTTAAAAATTTCTGCTAATATTAAATATTATTTAGACTACTGTAGACTCTATGTAATCAAACATTTATCATGATATTTATTTTTGTAACTACATCAAAATTCATGAATTTCATTTAAATTCATCTCCTTTGATGTCAACTTTTCAGAATTAATCTTTTTAGTTCTCGAGTGAAACCCATACATGGGTGACATGGCAATCTACGTGTTAATCGATAGAAATATCGAAGCAATAAGTATTCGGACAACAGTTTAAAAGTACTTTACTGGAAATTTGATGTTTTCTAATTCGTACGGAGCAACAAACTAATGTGTTTACGTTACAAACTCTGCTGTAAATGGTTCGTCATAAGAATCGTACAAATACTTATTGCTTCTATACTTTTATCCACTTTTCGCATTTTCTTTTTTTGTTAATTTCACAAATTATATTAATTAGTAAATGTTGTTTGGACTATATCTATCGTAGAGACTTCCGAGAATATGTAAAATATCATTGAATCCAAAAAAAAGAAGTTAAGAAACTACAATTTCACACAAAAGATTTTTGGGAAATTGATCGGTGTACGAGTACATTCTACACCCACTGTATTTCTCAAAAATTCTACTTTCTATTTAACTACACCCACAAAAATCCATGTTTTGAACCCGTTACAGCGGAAACCCTCCCTCGTATAGTCCCACGAGTCCGCTCGATTGCGTCCAAAGGACTCAGACGCGAGGTCCTCGGTAATCTCCAAGGGAAGTTGCTCGTCGAAGGGTCTCCGTATCGGTCACTTCGGCGGCGGCTGCGAGTTTTCAATCGCGCAATACCGAAATTAATTTCAATCCACGAACGGGGATGCGGTAAGACGGTGGCTGGCCACGCTCGAACGATCACGAATGTCGCTAAGATTGGGCCGATCCACCGTCGGAGAGAGAGAGAAGCTTCTTAGATCTTCCGCGGTGCTTCTGGTATATATAAACCAGCTCTCAGCGATGCCTTAGCGAGCGAATAGAGGGAGAGGGTTGGTCGAGTTCGTAACGAGATTTGCTCGATGTCCACGAACGGTTTAAGCCTGGATCACGTTCAAGCGTTTAGCCTTCTTTCTCCTGGTTCGTCTTCGACGTAAACGTTTTCGACGATTCTATTTCACCCGCCCGAGTCTCCCCGGCCTCTGCCACTGTCTCTTCGACGTTTCCCGCGACCATACGCACCCCCTCGGATCGAGATAAAGCGGATAGATCGTGAATGCACCGCGAAAGATGCTCGGCGAATATTAAATATTGGTAAATTAAGATTTTATTAAACGAGATGAAGTGATACATTATAGTAGTATTAGGCGTATGTTCTAATTGAACGAAATGAACATTTTTAAATTAAAATTTGGTTTATATCGCTCGAAATAGTTTTCAAGAATATAATAATATACGAATCGTATCAGAGATATGCATTTATAATATGTTCGCATTAATCAAAATAATTGGAGAATGAAATATTATCAATTGCAATCAAGTCATGTGTTATAATAGTTCTACATAGATGCATCAATGTATGGTTAAATTATGATTGAATTAAATGAATATTATTAAATACGTTTGAATGAATGTTTTTAAATTACAATTTGATTTATATTATTCAAGCTAATTAAAGAATTGAATAAAATATCAACCCTATCAGAGATGTGTATTTATAATGTGCTCACATTAATCAGAGTAATTGCAGAACTAAATATTAAGCTGAAATGTTATCAAATGCAGTAAAATGATATATTGCAATAGTATTGAATGTATCAATGCATATTTAAATTATAACTGAATACTATTAAAAATACAGTAAAAACTGCAGCGTTCTATAAAAAGTTCAATACACCCAGATAAATGAATTATTACATTAAACACACGAAACATGACGTACTTAATTAGTCATTCGAATCATTCTGGACCATAACTATCTTATTATTTTAAACAGTGTATTCTTACTAATGGCACCGAATCTTAATTTCTATTAGATAGTGCCTATTTACTATATGTATCTATTATACACGTGTCTCTGTTCTATAAGTGTATCTTTAATTACATGGGTCTTTACTATATGTGTCTTTATTATACGTGTTTCTACTGTATGCGCATCTCAACTTTGTACACGCTATCCTTTCCACTTCTATCTCTTCGACATCGTTTCCCGTGCCCACCCACCCCCCCCCCTCCCTACTTTCGGATCGAGATAAAGCGTATAGATCGCGCATGCACCGAGAAAGAAGCTCGGCGTACCGGCAAAACGCTTCCGCCCAGACCACCGCGTATGATTTATTCCGGCGCGAAGCACCCACCAGAAATATCAGATACCCCTAATGAATTTCTGGCCTGGTGTGGGTGCGTGTGTGGACCAAGGGTGGAGTGGGGATGCCCGACTGGAAAGAAATATGGGGTGAAACGACGACACCGGAGTACAACGCGCGACCTGACCGAAATATCTTCCCGTCGAGTGCCTTTGGATATCCTGTTAACACGTTCGTTGGCGACGTGTCGGTCACCGGTGACCGGCACTTTCAACTTGCATTGTCCTTGGAAAATTGTACGACTAATGAAGTATAGTACACAAGTATAGAAGCAGCAAAAAAAGAAAATATTACGTGATTTACATAAAACGTGACGTAAAAGTACTCGAATTTCAAAGTTTTCCATGATTTTGGTGAAACGATAAAAAATTAATCAATAAATTAATGCAGCTAATAATTAACCCTTTGCACTCGAGAGGTGACCCCCAGTCACCATTACGTTTCACGCAGCAAATCTACAATACCTAATGTTTCTTTAGGTTTCATTTCTTTGGAGCTCCAAGTGTCGATAAAATGATTGTCGGCGAGGTAAAGGTGATCTTATTTTCAAATCTAGATAGCTTAGAATTCGTGGCAATAGAATGCTAAGAAACATCTCGAGTTGCTGTTAGATACAAGAAAAAAAGGCCTCGAGTGCAAAGGGTTAATATTGTCTGGGATACAATACAACTCATTCATGTCTGACCATTTCTCGCCGATTCTACTCACGGAGTTCGTTAATCCTTTGCACTCGAGAGGTGACTCCCAGTCACCATTAGGTTTCACGCAGCAAATCTCCAATACCTAATGTTTCTTTAGGTTTCATTTCTTTGAAACTCGAAGTGTCGATAAAATGTGTTAGGAAATATATCGACAGCGGCTTGGATCGTGGCAGCGACATCGGCTGATGTCGATTATTTTTAATTGTTCCTTATGCGCTCTATGCGTACGATCGCGACAATAGTCCAAGTTCATTTATATATGTACCTTTACGTAAATGAACATTTACTTTATATAGTGTAAACCGCGCGTGAACAGTTCATCTACACCTTAACCCACAAACCAAATCTGACAAAATGATTGTCGACGAGGTAAAGGTGATCTTATTTTCAAATCTAGATAGCTTAGAATTCGTGGCAATAGAATGCTAAGAAACATCTCGAGTTGCTGTTAGATACAAGAAAAAAAGGCCTCGAGTGCAAAGAGTTAAATATGAAAGAGCTTTTTAAAAGCTTAAAAATGATATATGTACAACATTTGCAGACAAAGTAAGAAACACACGAACGTTTGCTTCACCCTAATGATAATTAATATCGTGAAAAAATGATGTTAATAATAGACAATCTCGAGCGCAATGCGAAAGACGATGTTGCTATTTGATCAAATGTAAAATAGAACAAAAATGGAGCGAAAAAGGGATAAGTTGAGCGACTTAGAACGCGGCGTGGTGAGAATTCAGCCGGCTATGAGATGAATGGCACGTGGCCCGCATGAGATTGAGAACGAGGAATATTCAGCACGGAATTCGCGTGAAATTAGGCGTGAAATACGCCGTGCGCTTCGAATATTTCTGCCACCGACAGATTTCGACTTTCCTGTCAGACACGGGCTTAGACAATCCATCGATCTGCCTCCTGTATTCGCCCGTGAACTCGGAATTCGTCGCGGCTCTTTTCCTGCATTGCAACTCTCCTAACCCCAACCCTCGCAACCTTCATCAGACACGGGACTGCCAAAAGACTTTTCACTGAAGGGAGGATATCACCTTGGACTTTCACAATTGACCCTGTCGAAAATTTGTTTCCTGGGGTTTATTATATATGTATCGAATAATGGAAAAAAGAAATAATTTTTAGTTGGATTTTTCAAATAAAATGATGATACTGGATTGCATGGCAAGTCTTCCTTGAATGACTCTTTAATTGA
This sequence comes from Hylaeus anthracinus, assembly GCF_026225885.1. Lineage (NCBI taxonomy): Eukaryota > Metazoa > Arthropoda > Insecta > Hymenoptera > Colletidae > Hylaeus > Hylaeus anthracinus. The sequence goes on from NW_026534347.1 coordinate 9,882,786, forward strand.
ACCCTCTATGCACAGTTAACCCTTTGCACTCGAGGCCTCTTATTGTGGTATCTACCAGCAACTCGAGGTGTTTCTTAGCATTCCATTGTCACGAATGCTAACATTATATTTACTTCGAAAATGAGATGTCCAATTTGAGATTTGAGAAGCAGGTCACCTTTCCCTCAACGACAATCATTTTATTGGCACTTCGAGTTCCAAAGAGATTAAACTTAAAGAAAACCTAGTGGTGACAGAGTCACCTCACGAGTGCAAAGGGTTAACATTCACGCTCTATTAACAGCATGTAGACACGTCACTTTGGATATTAAACTTAATAAATTATCAAACTTAAACTGTAATGCTTCTACTAAACGAATCGAAATTACTTTGACCAATTATTACTTGGTACGTATTAAAGTCTAATTTATACAAAACAGTAAAAATTGAAATACATACAACGTGTTTGTTAGAAATATTGAAAATCAAAAAAAAAAGAAAAATATACACGTCGAATTGAGTAATCTCCTCCTTTTTCGAAGTCGGTTAAAAAATATCCAACTTGGACAACCTTCGCCTAGCTTCCTCTTTGGCAGAATTTTATTATCCGGCTCTCTTATCCGCAATTCTATTAGGTTGTCCCGAAAAGTTTCTTTCGTTTTATTAATAAGTAATACATACACAATATTTTATGTCTAATGTTACATTATTGAATTGTGTACGTTTCATTTTGCTCCATTACTGTTACACCATGAACATCTAAGAAATTAGATTGTCTATTTATATAAACACTACCGCGCAAAATAATTGAGTGCAAATTACGAAAGAAACTTTTAGGACAACCTAGTATTTATTTGTATCATCAACCAATTCCTAAATAAAGTATCCACGTCCATAAACATGGAAATCTAGGCCAACGAACGAATTCGCGGTGAGAAAAGTAGAAAGGCGTGAGAATGTAAAACGCGAGGAGATCGTTCGTTGCTGGCTTTGGAAAGTCCGGTAGCACGTTTTGGTTATGGAGATTGGTTTCGCCGCTGGAATACAAAGTGGTGCCGTGTTGTGTGAAACGTAACAAGCGAAAGTACGGATATATTCTTGGACCACGTGTCCTTCGATGGTCCGTCACGAATTTATTGAGATTGACACTTGCCTTTGCCTTTGCCTTTCACGTCGAGGCGGTTTAAATTGAAGTTACATCGTTCGCTTGAATTTACATTCGACGATCGCTGACGGTACCTAAGCTGAAACTGGAGACTTGTCAAGAGATAGGAATGGTCCAGCATGGATCACGTCAAACACACTGAAAACACCCTGAAGATTTCAGACATTGTAAACTATTGTTAACTCATTGTTGACTCCCAGATAAATTTAGTACGTTTTGTCCTGAGAGCCAAGATTTAATACAGACGTGTAATGTGAGTTATTATTTTGATAAGAAAGAGTGGTATTAAATTTGTTATTTTCAAACAAATATATTATAATGTTATGACTATGATTGCATGATTATATGATTGTTTATATAATAATATACAATATATAATTATACATTATTCTTCAGGGCTTAGATGAAAAGCTAATATTCAGATGACATGACACACTAGTCTATTACCTTTTTCATAGATTTCGATTCTTATCAAAGAAACAACAACAAAGTCTGGCAAATCTCAGTCTGGCCATTTTACATACTATCAAAAACGTTCTAAAATAATTCAATAATAAAATCTAACAAGTTTTAACGCAACCATGATAGTCCAGTAGATCCTGCTTTGAAGCACTCTACTATTTATCACAATTAACACAAATTTCGTATATCGCCAAAGAAAACTCCAAAATTCCAAAAGCAACAACAAAGTCTGGCGAGTCTCGGCCGGACCACGATAGCAGACGACGCTGAATGACCACAGCAACTGAAAAAGATTTAAATAATCATATATATCGAACGGGGCAATAAATCGCAGCGTGTCCATCCGGACTCGCCCCAGCATCCCCACCCTAACTACTGGCATCTATAGCAATGGGGTGGACCAGTGATATATGTCTTCCCTATAACAGCCAGAATCAAAACACCGTCCTCCCCCTGGTACGGGGATGTTTGTCCTTCGGCCAGCGACTTCTGCGGCAGACAGTTGGTATCGATGAAATCGCTGTATTAATTAACAGTAAATTGCGGGTTACAGGAGGATACGAGTCTCGGAATTTTTATTTCCGCGGATGTTATCCATTTATTGCGTTATGTACGTTCGACACGGGACTGAAACACGATTGAATTTCGTCTCGAGGAATCTCTGACTTCATTGTTAGAAAGGGATAATATGGCATCATTTATCAATCTATCTATTTTCATATTAATATATATGTTAATGAAGGTGCATCAATAGATGACGCTGTTTAAATTTTTAAGGAAAGAATAAAGAAGATGAATATATATTGATTTGATCATTTTAATTCTTTAAATTTCAATCTGTATGAATTGAACAATGAGGAAAGAATGAGTTTTAAATTAAGAGTATGCATTTTATAGAATTGTATAACTTTGATTGTTCCTTTAGGGTATACTAGATCTGTCGACCACTGAAACAAACGATTTTATGACTTACATAAATTATTAAAACAAGTCAACAATACTCATTGGCGTATCAATTATTTCATTTACTTCAAAACGAGCTGAACTGTGATTAATGACTGATAAAGTATGTAACTTCAATTTTTTTTTCACGCTTTGCTGAATTATTAAGTCGCTACGTCGCCCATTTCTGAACGATAGAACCTTCCATCAAGCAACTAAACACATTAACTCCAAAGCTGAGACAATAACAATAAAAATAAATCTGTATAGGATTCCTAAATCTAATTCGAAGTTAACAAATTAAATACCACATACAAATATGAAATTATCCAATCGTCAATAGTCTCAAGACAAAATTTTAACTTTCTAGAAACTTTCACGAGTTTTGTCGCGACAGCCAACGGTGTTGAACGAGTCTACGCGAATTTGAATACATTACTTCTACCTACAACTATCTCTCGTATCTTCGAACATAAAACAGCCACGATCCAAAACACCACGTTCCCTCGAGAAACCGCGAGGTGCGACAAAACGGTTCCGGTAATTCCGAAATCGCGATGCAACACCTGGTGGCGCGGGAACGAGAAGCGCCGTGCATACTGCAGCGAACACTTGAGAAACGTGTTAAAACGTGTTAAAACGCGTTGCAGCCCTCGACACGCCTACGAGACCGCCGCTATTATGATCACGGAGTCGCTCAACGTGCTGTATCTGGTCAGGAACAAAGTCCTGGCGCAGAGGAGATTACGGAGCGTTGGTGGACGTTGGTCACTTGACCGGTATTACAGATGTAATATCGTAAACAATGTCCCTCTCAGCCGGAGCCACGTTTATATCTGCACAAGTCACGAGAAATCCACCCTCGCCTCCCTCCGCGCTGGTCAAAACCGGAGAACCACCTTGCTTTCCCTTCTCTATCTCCGCGTCCACCCTCACGCGAACCCTTTGCAAGCGTTACCGGTGTTTACTGTTGAATATTCATTCTTTGCCCTGATACAGCCGCGAACACGAAGTGTCCACACATTAACCAGTGCTCCAGGCTGACCGCCCGCTTCCACCGTAACCCTTTCGCTGCTTTTATTGGCAGGAGGGGCGGTGTAATCCTGGCCAGGAGCACCTCTGATCGGGGATTAAAGTGGCGTTAAAATCATCATGGACACTGGACATTGTAGAGATTTGTTAAAAGGTCCACTTTGGATAGGTTGAAAGACTACATAATACATAAACATACACATTCCTTAACACTTTATTTACCGGAAGCCTATTTATAGGCTTTTCAATTGCAGTATTTAGCTAATCGAATTTATGTATTGTGTCGATGGTTGCCTACTTACAATGTTCAGGGTTTGAAAACAGACTTGGTTTTCAATGTACCCAGTAACAGCACGAAGGAATTATTGTCAGCCTAGATCGGAATATGCTACCGTAGAAAATTCTTTTTTAAATTAAAGAGTATTTCTAAATAGTCCGGTAGATAAAGTGTTAAGCATTGCTTGCTTAAGATACTGCATGGTTTAAAAAGAAAAACCTATAGCTACTTCATGGCGATCCAGACATGTTTCTCTTTCTGTAAGTTAAATCTTAACGTTCATCTCTTCAACTCCTCGCAGTATCCTCGTTCCTGAAACTGAATAATGAAACCTGTTAGAAAGAAACTCGGTGTATTTCTCCATCATTGCTTGCCTAAGATACTCTATGTCTTAAAAATATGGACCTACACCCATTTCGGGGCGATCCAGACACGTTTCTCTTCCTGTAAGTTAAACGTTAACTTTCACCTCAGCTCCTCGCAGTGTCCTCGTTCCTGAAACTAAATAATGAAACCTGTCACAAACAAACTCGTTATATTTCTCCATCATTGCTTGCTTAAGATACTCTATGTCTTAAAAATATGGGCCTACACCTACTTCATGGCGACCCAGACATGTTTCTCCTTCTGTAAGTTAAATCTTAACGTTCATCTCTTCAACTCCTCGCAGTATCCTCGTTCCTGAAACTGAATAATGAAACCTGTCACAAACAAACTCGTTATATTTCTCCATCATTGCTTGCCTAAAATACTTCACGTCTCAAAAAGATGAACCTGAATCCCTTTCACATCGAACCACCCACATTTCCCAACTGTTAACTTCCACGTTAACTCTCACCTTTTCGCCTCTCCTCGCCAAGCGCCCCCCTTCCCAAAAAACAGTCGCCTGATCACGGGGGCTCGTTCATTCTCCTCAAGTTATATTCCGTTCCTGTATTTACGATTACGTGGGATCGTTTCGCCGTTCCCTGCGCCAACCAGCGAGCAGAGATTCTCTTCTTGGTACGGTTTGCACCAGGCGATTTGTCTGCGACGATGTTTACGATAAGCATAAACCCGCGAAGGAAAGTTTCGAGAAGCCACCACAACGAACTATCGTGGCCCGGGCGTATCCTGACGGTTAGTCCTTCGAAAGTCCTAGTCCTGGCCCCCTCGAATCCCGTCGAGGTCTTCCCAGAAACCGAGAATTCGAGACATGGCCTGGGCGGTCTCTTAATCGTAACTTGCGGCCTGATAGTAAGCAGGCGAACCTATACGGGAGGTCTATTTTTATTGTTCCCGCGATAGTACAGCGGTGCGTCCCCGTATTTACAGGCGAAGGGGGTGGAGGAAGGCTCGGGAAGGGTCCCTTGCATAAACGCTCCGACAGGACTCCAGCTTTTTCACGTAATTGTCCATTTCGATGGTAACGAAACCTCTACGATCAGGGAAAGTTCGTCAATCGGGCGATTGATCCCTTGAATTTAAGATATCTTGACAGGGGGCTTGAAAAAATGGGGATTAAGTGGACGAAGTTTCTATAAGAATATTCCGATTCGTCAAATAGTTAATTTAGTTTGTAACACTTTCAACGTATGCTAGAAAAATTTCTATTGTATTGTATGATGTCATATTTTATTACACGATGAATTAGCGTCCATTGATGTATTAGGACAGGTAAGTATCCCATATATCAAAAAAACTCTTTCAAAAAAAGTACACTATTTAGTGTCCATTCAAAACGTGACGATCGATATAAATGGAAACAATTCTAAAAAAAGAAAAATACTATTACAACTAGAAAAGAGTTAACTACCAATTCGACCAATTTGACTCATGTACTTCAACTTAAAGTCATTCAATCTTCTACCAGAATTTTTTAGGACGATTATTATAACAGAGAATTATTATATAATTATCGATAAATTAGTTTGCTCCTCCTCCCTCTAATTACGAAGATATAGTTGAATGAATAACAGATATATTTCAACCTAGGCAGTTTTAATGTTAAACTGCATAGCAAGTATAGTAAGTTTAAAAACCACTAAACTAGACACTCGTTACTAAACGAGGTTTCGACGAAACTAACTCTGTTCAGCTTCTTCTGCGTGCGACATCCACGCAGAACCCTTCGATTACGTACGTATACCTCGACGATAAAACCTCCTTTGCGTGGATTAGTCCGCTCAATCAGGAAATATACTCGGGCCCCCATAAAGTCCTTCCAGCGTGCAAACCCCTATGTGCGCCCTATATACCACCCTCTCTATGTCCTTCCCTTCTTTTACGCATCCTCGTGCGCTGAACACTCGTAGAGACAGATAAGACTTCCTATCTTAATTGTGACGTACAAAAATATTCAAAAGAGTTTGTACGCATCTTTCAGATTCATTAGCTTTATCAACGAGTTTCAGGTTTTTAGAGTTTTAGTGCCAATGCCACTAATTTTAATGCTATACAATAATACTTTTTGAAATGATTGCCACGATATCACGAGTTCTAGTTGACCGAATAACATCAAATTCGTAGTGAATCTTCAGCACGCGTGCCTTTATCACCTGAACCACGATTTCCAAAATCTGATTGTTCTAAATATCTCTTTTTTAATATACAAAGAACAAAATGAATACAAAAGGTCGATGTTCAAACTTAAAAGTGCTGCCATTTTTTTAACTCCTGATATTTCATAATTATTCTGGTTCGGATAATAGAGACGCTAATATTAATGAAGATGTTTCTTGATTTTTTCATTTCGGATAAGCAGAACGCCTGAAATCGTGGCAACCACGAATATACTATTTTAAGAAGGTACTGTACAAGATCGCTCGTACTACGTTTAATTTTGATTATTTTTACCTCCGAAAAACCCTTTATAAAAATTCCTGATAAACAAAAGAAAATCCTCGAAAACAGAACTAAAAATTGACGCACTAGACTAGAACAGCCCCTTAATTCCAAAATACTGAAGCCACTTTTAGAAAACACTTTTAGAAAACACTTTTAAAAAAATCCCTCATGAAATTACTTGATACGTGGCATTCTCCCCGTAAAAATTTCACCGATATAAGTGAAATCGAAGTGTCTCGCGGGCGCGGGTCCGGAAATAGCAATAAAGTTAACCACGTGGGAGGGTTTGAAGGGTGAATTGTTTAAAACTACCCTGTCGCGTGTGAGCCCTCGTTGTCGAGAATGAAAAGAGGTTATAGATATGAAGAGTTCCGGGGGATTTGTAGCCATCTATACGGCATCTGTATTATAGGACCGATGGTAAGAGGGAGCGACGTATTTCGCGGAACATTGAGCCCCATGGACTTTAAAACACACCCGAAACCGAATCCGTCTCCGTGTACGTTCGGAAAATTCCCCTACCCGATGCGTGCAGAACCGTCCGCCTTTTCCAATCGTATAATACAACCCCCTGCGCTGCAATTTCGCCACAATCACTTATCCTTCTCAAATGAATGGAAAATATCTCGATATACTCCGATGCAACTAAAGAGTCGTTCCTCCAGAAAGAAAAAGAGGATACAGAGTGTGGATTTTATTGAAGTCAGACAGGACTAAGGACTGTCAACTAGACTGTGGATGTTTATGCAAATTTATTCACAGTCTTCAATAGACTGCCAATGTTTATGCATATATGAGAAATTGTAATACGAGTAAATCTATAAGAATGTGCACAAATGCTAAACAATATAAAATATCAACAATAATATACATGTTATACCATTTAAAATATAAGATGTACATTAATATAAATTTGAATTCTTTCTTTGTAATCTGTGAAAATACGAATTTCCATGAGCATCCGCAGTCTAATTATCACTATTACACGATTCCATCCATTTTGCCAACTATCCTATCACTTTTTGGGAAAATGATTAAGACGTTTTTCGTTCTACCTATAACACTGTGAACAGTCCTTCGTGAATTTGTTAAGCAGGACCAAAAATCTTCATTTTTGAACATTCAAGGAGTACTAATAATATTTGCTACTAATTTTTATAATCATATATAAAAATCTACAAAATGTCCGTTTCGCTACCGAAAATGTGTCTCGTGATCGGTCGAATCGACCCAAAACCAAAAAATGCCATTTTTTGACATTTCTAAATACCTCTAACCATTTAACACGTTCACTGTCAGACTAATATTCTTGAAAATTTCTATTGTGATTAAATTTTATTAACAGACTATTGAAAACTACATAACGAAACATTTATTCTGTTATTTATTTTTGTAATTTCATTCAAAGTTATTTTCTTCGACGCTCGACTATCAGAATTCATTGTTTTTATTCAGTAAAAAGCAGCCACAGATGGGTGGACGTGGCGATCAACGTGTTAACGCTAATCGGCTAGGAAACGTGTTTCGTTAAAGTGCATCGCTATGCTCGCAAATTCACCATTGTGCACTGTAAACGAAACTTGATTACTCGAATTTCGACGATGAGACCCGTAAACTTTCGACCGAGAGTGGAAGCAGCAAGAGAGGTAACGGGGTTGCACTTTCAACTTACGGTGGCCGAAGTCAATTCGATAGCAGTTAACGAATTGTTGGGGGCGAATAGAAGGGGTTTGCGGTTAACGCGAGGGGTCTTCGAGGGAGGGGGGGGACGCATAATACATTGTTACCCCATCCACCGTTGTTCACCCCCTTCCACGCGCAGTAATTTTCTCTGTGCGCGGGAACCGACATCGGGGGTGAACTATCTCATAATTAAAATTACCGTGCCGCACGTACACATCGAGAGACCGTGACACACGTGCACGTGTTCGAATGTTCGATTCGTTTTACACTTGTCACGGTCGATCTGCGTGCCTGTTGCTTGTCGCTTAATTGTTACTAATGGAATTAGCGCTGGGTGTTCCGACGACAAGCACTGTAAAATATTAAACGACGCACGCGACGAGTTGATTCGAGCAAATTTTATTTCAAGCTTTCCGATACCTCTGCCAGGACTTTTTCAAATCACAGGCAATTGAATTTTATGCGTTAATTAATTAGAATAATTTTATTCGATGAATATACTTGGTTTACTAATTTTTAGTTGAAACACATAAATAGAATAATACGTTTGGAGGGTGAATTATATACTACGATTAACAACTTAACAACTATTTTGTACGTACGGTTGTAATTTTTAATATATGTAAATAGAGAGACAATAATTAATTAGATAATATATATACATATTATATAGATATTATGGAATTAATTTTCTATTTATATATACAGGGTGTCCCAAAAGTCTGAAAATTGTGTACAGTGTTGTTTTACCTATTCAGTCGATTATCTATTCTCAAAGACACGAGTCTCCGAAGTATATTAGGCTAATATATAGGGTGTCCCAAAAGTCGGGGAGGAGCCGGAAATGGGGAGTAGCTGAGACGATTCTGAACAACAATTTCCTTTGCAAAAATGTC
>NW_026534347.1:9897047-9913050 GCF_026225885.1 Hylaeus anthracinus
TTTTTTTTTGCACGCATGCATATTATTTGGTAAATAAATGACGAAATATTTTTTACCAAAAAAAAAATTTATTATTTACTTTCCTTAATCATACCTTTAAGGGGAAAAAACATTCATTCAATTTTATGCAATAGTTCCTGAGAAAAAAATTATTAAAAATATGCTTTTTCTTGTGCGTTCACAGTGAAATGCTCCCTTAAGAAAAGAAACGAAGTTGTCTTTCAGTAGTTTCACAATACCTCTATTATCTAATGAACCGCCCCCCCTTCCCCTCGCTCGAAATCGTGTCACTCTTGTAGACAACAATTTCTCATGCAACGTATAACTTGCAAATTATCTGAAGTGAGCATGCCAGGTGTCCACATATCATTTATACTATTGCACGATGCACTATTAAGATAACACTTGTCATAGAATATATGTACGATACGTACATATTAAATATACACTATAATATCGATATAAATGCTACCATTTTCTGAGTTCATATTAATAAATTGCGATTATTCCACACGATTATCGACGAGCCGAGTTCTATAATCATAGTTATATATTAATTGTACACAATTTCATAGATGTGAAGAAGATATGATATATGTATGTATCCATGTCGATTTTTGGTTGATGGTACAAGTCTGAATATATCGGGATGATTGAAAACAAATAACATGAATACATCCCTTAAAAGGTGAAAGGTTATGGAACGAAATGGTACCTACGTGAGTCAATAAATATATATATATATTATATCAAAATTCAAATGTGCCTTTGAATTTTTCTTAAAAATTACCATGAACTTCCTGGACAACTCAATAGATATATATCCTGTGTAGATCACTATTTTCCAAAGTAGAGAATACACGATTCTACTAGTGACTCTGCCAGCAGAGATGGGTGAAACCCTAGGCTTCAAATAAATCTAAAGTTTGCCGATATGTTTATCTCGTTTCCTTCTTTGGAAAATGTTCAAAAGGGGAAACGAGACAAACATATCAGCAAACTTCAGATTTATTCGAAGCCTAGGGTTTTGCCCATCTCTGTCTGCCAGTAGTCTGATAAAAGCCAAATGGGCCTAACAAGGAGCTCGGGTACCTCGGGTTCGCCAAACCCGTACTGCAGCTGTCATCAACCACAGCTACAGCCCCTGAAGGTGAACTACTAAACTATTGAATGATTCAAGGACTAAACAATTCAAGGATTCAGGTGTTGAACTATTAAACGATTGAAAATTTGAATGATTGAACGATTGACTGATTGAACGATTGATTGACTGATTGAAGTGTTCAACGATTGAACTGTTCAACGATTGAACTGTTCAACGATTGAACTGTTCAACGATTGAATTGTTCAACGATTGAATTGTTGAACGATTGAATTGTTGAACGATTGAATACCACATGAAAATTTCTACAAAGTGAAAACTTTGTCTCGAAACTGGTTGAAGATTAGTTTTTAATTCTTTAACCCAGCCAAATCCACGAATCCTATCCAAATTTATTTTCATTATTGTGTCAACTTTGAAACTGATTCTTCGATTCCTCAATGAAAACTCCCGTCACCCATTTCTGAACAACGTGGCAACCAACGTATTAATAAATCTCCATACAATTAATTAACACAATATTGTTATGTTTAGGCAATAGGTTATGTTACTTTATGTAACAGAGTTTGTACAATAGAAATGTATTAGGTTGTCTGAAAAGTTTCTTTCGCTTTATTAATAAGTAATACATGTACAATATTTTATGTTTCATGTTACATTATTGAATTGTGCACGATTCATTTTGCTCCATTACTGTTACAACATGAATATCTACGAAATTAGATAGTCTATTTATATAAACACGACCACATAAAATAATTGAGTGCAACTCGCGAAAGAAACTTTCGAGACAACCTGATAATTAAATTTATATGCTAGTTTCGGAACGTCTGCACTCAAAGGCCGATCGCACACGGCGCAACTGATCAGTTTCAAACCAGTCTAAAACCTAGTTGCATGTGACCGTGGATCTAGGTAAAACAATGATAGTGGAGTAGGTAAAATAAAGAGCGCAAACGGTTTGCAACACTAATTTCAAATCGGTTGCACCGTGTACGATCGGCCAAAGCCATCTTGCTCGAATCTGACAGCTTGACAGGCGATCGATCCGATCGCCTTCTTCTCGCTGTCCAATTGTTCCGATCGCGAGCACCAGCAGGCCTTGGATCCATCCAAAAGATCCTCTCAACAATATCTTTGAAACTACGTTCGACGCTTTAGTTTTATCAGCTGCAATCCCGGAGGCAGTCAAAGGCTCCTGGTCGAAAGAGTATAAAAAAAATCCCTATGAAAAGCGAACCGACCTCGACAAGGTCGGTGCATTAGGCACCCTTAATCGAGCCGCGGTAGCCAGGGTAATGACGTGTGCTCGAGCACACGGCTCACGGTGTTTAGCACTTTATCTATCTCCTCCAAGTTATTAATGACACTCGCTGAGTCAGATGCCGCGGCGAAGTGCGGCATCTTCAGAGTTTAATATCCGAAGAATCGAGTCACTCGGCCGACTACTCGCGGACTCCTACCCCTGGCCCTCGAGCGTACACTCGTGGTCGAGGCATTTCGCTTCCAATATCCTTCACCCTGGACGAATCGAGTGTCCCTGGGCGGCGAACGAGTCGTAACGCCTTTCATTTCGCGCGAACCCGGCCCCCGTACGAGTGGTTTGAATATAGAAAAAGGTGGGAAGGATGAAATCTCGCGTCACCGGGCGAGGAACCGACCGATAAAGCACAAGGGAACGGGATCTAAACAGCTACAGCCTGGTCGTCCAAGATTCATCGACCTAGAATCGAACAGTGTTTCTCAAACTTGTAACCGCTGAGGGGAGGGGATTGACTGTGTTAATCCTTTGCACGAGTATTTTACGTAATGATAGCCGCACTGGTTCAAATTATTTTTCTTTCATTTCCCTAGAAACGTATGAATTTTATTCGAACGGATTTTTTTAAGCCGTGTGCTTGGTGTGTAGATTTATCTACAGGTTCCTTTTAATTTTAGTTTTTGGTGTACTCATAATGTATAACAAAAAATATTTTCAGTTCAGTTGTGCACTTCACAGTATATATGTATCATAGTATACAGGGTGTCCCAGAATTAGTCTAAGAACCGGAAATGGATGAGAGGGTAGCTTAGACGATTCTGAACCATAATTTCCTTTGCAAAAATGTCGGATGGTGTTTTGTTTTTGAATTATTTTAATTTGAAATTCTGACCAATCACAGCGTCCAAATAGCACGCGCTGTGATTGGTCGGTGTTTTTTCGTAAATAATTCAAAAACGAAACTGGGACACCCTTTATAGTGAAATCACATATACTTATTAAAGAAATATGCATTTCACTATATGTATATATTTAATACGTATGATTACATATTTACTCGTTCAATAGTGCATTTTCATATATGCATATGTATGATAAAAATTATTTCAAAGGGTATAACTGTTTCATACGAAAATTCTGGGGTAAGTGCCGTGTAGTTCAACACGGTCCTCTTTCCAGAAGGCCATGCCTTCCCCACTCCGTGGCCAGATCTTTCTAGAACAATATATCATTTGTTTAACTCAATATGGCTAATTATTAATTATGGCAATGCAACGTCGGGTTGCTTGCCCAGTTTACGCGTTACCGATGATAACTCATCGGTCATGCGACATTCGTTTTGGAACCGCCTTTGGATCATCGCAAGCTCGCGCTCGGTCCACCCTGACGTTTTGGCTCTCCTCGCGAACCCATCGCTAGCAAACAGTGGCAGATCAGCTGTTCCGAAAATCAATATATTGATCGGACCTACTGTGCTCAAACTCGATATAATAATAACAAAAATGATGAAAAGTGAATAAAACTAGAATAAAACTAGAAAAAAAAAAGATAAAAAAAAAATGCTCCCCACGGCACATTATCCTTATCAAGAGCACCCGCTGAAAAGTTCACTGAACATTGATAAGCAAAACAGTGAAACAGAAGAGGCATCCTTGGCTTCGAGAAATTCAAAAATTAAGATTTGAATTTTTTCGAACATTATTTCACCATTTTACATTTTATCATTTAATTTACTCGAAACGAATTTCACGCATACATTATTTACACATTTGTTTTATATTCAACGGGAAGCTCCATCGGGACGTATCTAGAAACATGACATCGAATTTTATCGATGGAAAGCATTTTGTTCCCAGCACGCGACAAACAACCTGAATTAATGATAAAGCAACGCGTTCGTAGTAGAGACACGAGCGATTAGAATTTTAAGAAACGGAATCGTCTTATAAATTTTCCATCTCGCGTGTAGAAAATCAGATTTATTCGAGTTATAGTGCCTCGGCGTTACGTATGCATAGTTGAACGGTTGGTCATTAATCGTCAGTCGCGGCGTATGGTTATCCCTAATTATTATCGAGTAGGCGTGTACGTTCTAGGATCGAAGCTATCACGGAATCATCGGCGGAAGGTCGATTGAATTTTTCATGAAACGTGGCATGCATCGTGCGACGTATCCTTAAATAACGCATCGCGACTCGTGGCACACGTTTCGTGCGACAGTCGCACTTTTGTCGTTTTGTTGTAAAGACCACTTTTTATCGTGGACCAACAACAGTTTCATGAAAGTATTCCACGCGTCGTTGTCGCAATAATCACGACGTTTCTCGTAAGAATTAATTTTGAGATAAATATGTACCAGTAATAAAAATATATCGAACAGTTCTAACTGAATCGTATGGAAAGTGTTTATTTTTATATGATTCTGTTGTATGTCGAATCGACTGCTTAACATACATACAAAATATACGAAAAATATACATAATGTACGCGGAATGTATCATATTTAGAATATTTTGATTAATATAGTAATATTAATATTTCGTTATATTCTGCATACATTCAATGTTAAAATAATAATATTTATCAATAGTACCTTTATCAAAAGTTTATTATAGAACATACACATATATGAACTTATTTTAATACAGCATCTATGTAGAATGTATTATGGATAGAATATTTTCATTAATATAATAATAATAATATTTCGTTATTATAGACACATAATTAATTCTACGCCCAATATTATTGTATTACTGGTTGTATGTTTTGCAGTTTTTATTAGAATGATTTCGTCCCATTTAGTTATATTCCATCGCTATGTCTGATGACCAGTTATCCATTGTGTTATTCAAAATTTCGAATTTCAATTCCTTGCATACGAACTCTATTTTTCGTGCTGCGTTCTTTTAGAAGGCTATACGGAAAGCAATCTTGCAAACTTTTTCTACGAAGTATCGAGAATTCAATTGTTGCAATCATGGATAGGGATAGGCCAAACAGAAAGCAAGCAAAGTTTCGAAGAACCCTGCTGAATATATTGAAAACATGTTACAACGTTTTGAAGAAACAGTCTTTGGAATTTTGCAACCAGACTGGACTTCACGGGTACAAATATATTGCCGAGCCTCACCGTTCCACGGCAGCAAGGTATATTATATTCAATTCTGTGTATTTCTCACGTGTGCAGAGCAGCATGAATTAATAGAAATTACATTCAATTGAATTCCAATCGATTGAAAGAGATAATGAAACAACGAATTAACTTAAGGGACCAGAGCACTCTAACATTTTCAGAAAATCGAGTTCTGTTTGCATTTCTCGAAAGAGCAACGCCGTTCTAATGACATTTCTAATGACATGAACCGGATTTTTATTTGTTTATACGCCTGATAAAATGTAGCGAGAGTTTGAAAACATTTCATCGCATAGTTTCTTTATAAACATTTTTTTAAAAATTTAAAAAAAAAATTTTTTTTCTCTCAAAAGTGCTGTTACAATAGTCTGCCTCTTCAACTTTAATTAATTGAATGTTTTTTTGGCAATTGCTGCATTCTTTGATTATTATATTTAAGATGACAAAAACGTTATATATTTTAATAATAAGATGACATTTGTTTAGAAAACTTCACCGACCTATCATATACGTGGCATCTTATTGTAGTATATAGCTTTAAATTGGAGTTTTATTAAATTTTATGCAACTTGCCACTCAAATCTAAAGTGGCAACCAGTCAGACAAATCTGTAGGTACGGTTGCCATACATCAGGCGCATCGTTCCGCGCCTTATGTGCAGCAACCAGTGTTACAGTGTTTTAGACTCATTTAACATTCATTTCCGCAGAATCGCGTGGGCAATAGCGGTGTTTACATCTCTGTGCATCGCGCTTGGGATAATTAAAATCACTTTCGATTTCTATGAAAATCACCAAGTTTCCGCGGTTATCGAGACGACTCATCACGGGATATGGAATTATCCGTTTCCGGCGGTAACCGTGTGCAATATTAATCGCATATCCCTCAGAATGTCACGGGAACTAGCTGAAAAATTGTAAGCTTTTTATACGAAAGGTTTAAAATTTTGATTTTTAATAAGAAACACAATATGGATATGGAATATATCCGATTTTGTTTACGATTAAATGTGAAATATTATGTCATCTAAGTCTCCACCGCGTATAATGCTGATATTTAAGGCGTAGTTTGTTATTAAAAAACAAAATCCTAAATCGCCTTTCTGGAAAGTCCTTTAATCGAATGAAATTTAAGTTATATGCACTTGTACATTTTTCTAGGTGAAAGAACACTATTAATTTTTGGAAGAAACACCACAAAATTCTTTTGAAAAATGCAACGGTTGAAAGCATTTAATTTATTAGTAATAAATTACCACTTTCCCTTGTATCTTTTATTATTTTCCTTTCCACCTATTATTTCATCGATAACACGAAATCCTTATCGTTGCCGTAGAATCATCCCACCGACTATGTCGAAAGAATTTATTGTCCAAGAGCTACGCTTACTAAACGAGTTATTATATCCTGGAAAGAGCGCGGTGAACATTCGAACCAATCTCTCGCGATTGCAAAATATCTTTGACAGAAACGACTTGTCGATTCCAATGGTGGTCAGAGCTGTACGTATAAAATTAAAACAATTTAAAAAAAAAGAAAAAAGAGACTAATTCATTAACCCACTTGGAGTCTACTAGACGTGTATCATTCTAATTAGACTGCGGATCTTTATTATCAAAAATTAATCCTAAATAGGAATTTATTTTACTCTCCAAATACATATTACAATACAAACTTTATTTTCAATGATTTTTTTTTTAATTCTTGCATATTGTGTGCATTCTATAGTTTCTTAAACATTTTTTTCTATAAATGGATAAAGATCCGAAGTCTAATTATACCATTGCAATGCTTTTTTAGGTAACGCAGCCCTGCAAAGAGTTTCTAAGCTGGTGCAAGCTGACATTTAAGGAACGCAACTGCAGCCAGATATTTAAAACGAGTTTCACCCGTGAGGGGATATGCTGCAGTTATAATTACGTCACGACCCCCGAAGAAGAATCGGTTTATCGGTAGAATTTGCATCTTTATTAATTTACGTCTATATCTCGTTCATATATTTCTCGAACTTAAACTTAATGTCCCTCCTCCTCTATTCTATAACTAATTTTCTTTTTCTTCACTTGTAACACCTAATTAGGGGTGTGCGGGATATTCCCGTAAAATGTTCGGGATTCTCGAAAATGTTCGGGATTCTCGAAAATGTTCGGGATTCTCGAAAATGTTCGGGATTCTCGAAAATGTTCGGGATTCTCGAAAATGTTCGGGATTCTCGAAAATGTTCGGGATATAGAATAATATCTGGGTTTTTCGAAAGTGTTGTTATTCTTGAAAATTTCAGCAAATCCGAATGTACGGGATTTCGAAATTCCGAGAATCTCGAAATTCTCGGGATTCCATCTCGATCCCGGGATGAATTCCCGTCCCGACCGAGATCCCCGCACACCACTACACCTAATGTACAAGCCTAACATTTCTACGTTCTTCACATTCGTTTAATTCTTGTTTTACATTATTTTTCTTAGATATGCTCCTCATCATAATTCTCTCAGTAGAGATGCTAGTAGTCCAATTAGGGCCCTCTACTAGCCTCCCTAATAGCTCGGGTACCTCGGGATTGCTAAGCCCGTACTGTAGCTACAATCAAGCGTAACTACAGCCCCTGAGGGTAACTAAAATAATGAATTTCCTACATCTTTCTTTGTTTTGTTTCCACGTTTATCTTTAAAGCCGAGAACCGGTTAGATCAGCTTCGTGTGGTTATCAGAGTGGTCTCCAAGTCATGCTAAATGTGGATCCGGACGATTACCATGGAAGTATGATAGGATCCATAGGGATTAAGGTAATTATCTCATCTGCAAATCCACGGTGAAAAAAAATAACAAATATACACTACACTAGACAAGAAAATTATTCGTCAAAATTTTGCCACTTTTCAAATGCACATAACTTGATCAATTTTCATCTATCGGGACAAAATTTTCTTTTTCACTTTCTAAATGCATATAATCTGCAGTTTAATAATAATGTTACAAAATGTTCGTAACAGGTCATGCTGCACGATCCTCACGATTATCCAGATTTCGATGCGTTGACTAAATTAATAAACATCGGAAAATACTCATTTTTGACCGTTCAACCGGAGAAAATGTACTCGACGAGCAACCTTCATTCGGTGCAACCCTCCAAAAGAACTTGCATATTTAGTCACGAATGGCCTACGATCAAAAATGCCATCCGTAGAGAAGACAGTTTCCCCACAGCAAAATATTCATTCCGAAACTGCATGACGGAATGTCGAGCATTCGTAATAAAAAAGAAGTGTGGATGTATTCCGTATTATTATCCACAAAACAGTAAGTGTATTTTAATTAATTAAAATTAATACTTTAACTCTTGTTCTAATTCGAAAGAGTTTGTAACTTACAAGGGAGGTACTGAAATCGGAAATTTGAATTTAAGGAGGCACAACATTATCATTTTGAAACGCTTGATTTTTGGAATTTGCGAAATGAAAATTTGTAAGTTACTTTTGTCCACTGTTTTCGCAATTTCCTAACAAAGGATGTTCTGTCGCAGATACCAGAGTATGCAATCTGAGAGACGTTGAGTGTCTGGAAGCATTCAAATGTAAGTGCAGAAACACTATATGATAAGTAACAAGTACAATAATAAATATTATTTAGAACGATGTACAGTTCAGTTGACATGTAGACTAAAATCTATGGAAATTGTAGATATGAAAATAATTCATCTCCAAAACCATCTCAATACTGTTATAATAGAATTTATATAAATTACTCAATGTTCTACAAAAGATCAAATTTAATTGATAGACTGGTACGAAACATCTTGGCCAGGAATGGACATGTCGCCCAAAAATTTACCATTTGTAAAAGTGGACATCCAGCAGAAACCTTGCGCTTGTAGATCGGACTGTGATTTTTATCGTTTTTCCATGGAAAATTCGATGGGAAACCTTAACAAACACACTTTTTACAACAAAAATATAAATAATACCAGGTAACTGATAATTTGGTCCCATTTATATGGAATACCTATTTAGGAAATAGCGAATATGTCATTTAAAGTATTTAAAAGAATGTAAAATTTTCAGTATCACTTCATTATGTTAAAATTAAAAAAATATTTCTCTTTATTCTTATAGAATTAAAGTTACAGTAAAACATGATATAATAATTAAAATACTCAAGTGATATATTATTAACGAAATTTCATGCTGATATACGAAACGTCAGTGATTTTTTTTTAATTATTTTTTGACATAAAATTACAAAAAGCTTCCCCTGACATAGTACAATATAAATGAACAGAACCCATAGGCGCAAATAACACTATAATGGTTAAACCCCACACACTAATAGTGTAAATAAGGAATCTTCGTTAATAACATATTACTTTTACATTTGTACTTTCATTACTACAACTACAACTTGTCGTTTAGTAACTGTGAAATACTCGAAATATTACGCAAATAAAGTATTATATAGTAAAATATTAACGTCACATATGACTAAGCATTTCTTTCTAGTAAGGTTGACATCTGGAAAAATCGCACTATGATACACGTATTTTTTGGAGATCTGGTATCCATTCAATATCGACGTGACGTGCTTTACAATTGGCGTCATATGTTTGGTAAAATAAATTGTTTTATAAAGTAAGTAAACCGACTTTTAATACAAAAGATTATTACAAAAAAATATAATTGTTTCAGCAACGTTTGGCGGCATCCTGGGATTGTTTGCTGGCTTTAGCCTTATGTCTGTTCTCGAATTTATTTATTTTTTTGTTATTCGCGTTATAATAGATGTGTGTAGAAAACGAAAAAATACAAAAAATACGATCGAAACGGACTACCAATAACAATGAATCGGTACATCGAAACAATTTGTATCCTCTTATTGTATAAGTTATAAAATATATAATTTATAAAAAAAATGATGTTTTTAACTTTACTAATAGTGTGTCGCTAATGCCATCAAAAATAGCTCGAACAATAATAATACTTTATCATCGTTACATGTAAAGATTTGTTATAAAATATTTTATAAAATGAACATATCCCGATAACA
This sequence comes from Hylaeus anthracinus, assembly GCF_026225885.1. Taxonomy (NCBI): domain Eukaryota; kingdom Metazoa; phylum Arthropoda; class Insecta; order Hymenoptera; family Colletidae; genus Hylaeus; species Hylaeus anthracinus. The sequence goes on from NW_026534347.1 coordinate 9,907,582, forward strand.
GTCATTATTGCAGTAAACTCGTATAACACATTTATAGACGATGTTAAAATTTCTGATATCACTAGTTTACCCGTTGCGTTCGATATTCCGGTAACAAAAGATCTGTTAGAAGTCTATAAGAACGTAACTCAGGCAACTGGGAAATGGAACTTTGTCCATTTAAATTTCCCCTCTTTTGCTTCACAGATTGTATTATTTTTCTGACAGCACACAAAAACGTCATTTTGGATCCTCCATTTTGTAAAACATTACAAAACTCTTGTATAAACCATGATCCTAAAAAATAAAGTCATAGTAAATCCAATTAATATTGTACTAAGAGTATTATACAATATCGTACCTTCTGCTTTGTGGCGTACAGATACAAAACCTTGCAATGTTGACATGAATACACAAAAATTTTGATATGCTAAAATATCTGGAACAATGTCATGATCAGGACCATCTACAGCTAAATTATCATTTATTTGTCCTGCAATAAAATATTATAGTAAACTCATACAAACATTTATAATATAGTAATAATCTGTCTCTGTTACCTTTTGCTTGTCCCTGACAAGCTTGTACAATAACGATTTTATTAACATCTTTCAATTCTGTGCAACAAATTTTATACTCAATTTGTTCAATGGTGATTTTCTCCACATCAGAACTAATGATGCATCCTGCAATATGAAAAAATTACATATCTTAATATTCATAGGTAAAGAAAAGATAAGCACTAATTAATGATTTATTATTTTTACCTTTACATCCATGACTTAAAATGCATAAAAATATGCAATCATAATCAGTACCGAATTCTTTTGGTATGTTTTCCAATTTTTTAAGCATTTCATCTTTTTTTAAATTTTTGAATACTTCAACTTTGAAACCAAAACCACTAAAAGTCTCAAATAACTTTCTACAATCAGCTACAGTTCCAAATCGAGTTTCAAACTAAAATAACAGTTTTATACATGTATACTATTCTCAAAAATTACACAATATGTAATTAAAAGATAAGTACAAGCTGAGCTCAATACCTTTTCACCTATGAAGAACATTTGACTTATAATAATGCATAGTCCCTTTTTTATTTTTTTAATATCATCAACATTCAATGGGATCTGTGTCCCTTCACATTTGGAAAATGTTTGTAACTGAAATGTATTTGGAGAATTTGCATTCTGTGTGTCCAACACATTTTGATGATTTTCATGTTTCTTAAGATCATTATAAATTATTTCTAGATCATCATACCTTTTCAGATATCTAAGTAAGTTTTCAAGATTTACTTTGCCATCTAAAATAAGTTAATATCACATAAAATAAAAATATGATACTTAAATGGAATACGTAAAGTAAATTATTACAAATAAAACAAACCTAAATCAATTGAAATATATTTTTGTTCCAACCAATACAACATATGCAATTCAAGATATTCACTATCTTTAAGAGTTTCCTCATATTTAGGGAAATGAGATCTAAAATATTGCACTAATGATTCTGTTTCATCTTTAGAAAGTTCTTCACATAATAAATACAAACATTTTACAACTCTTTTTAAATACCGTGAGCATGATCTATTTCTTGGGCAATAAAGTATGTCCATCTTTTCAAATGGCACTCCCAGTTTACGTACAATCTGACGATTTTGTATAACACATATTGCTTCCAATAATTTATTTTCCCAATTATTTGGATGCCTATCTATAAATTCTGAGAGTATATATGAATTTTGTGTCTTATGCTTTTGCAATAAATCACATATTTCTTTAAAAGCACATTCATAATTGTCTGCTATTAAAAATAAAATAGATATTTTTTCATCAAGGTCAAGATCATCTTCTACCTTACATAAAATGCTTTTCTTCAAAACATTCTTAAATTCATATTTTGTAGTGCACGGTGTTGCATCGCTATATAAAACCATAATTTACTCTGTTTTTTCGTAAATGTATTTCTAATTGTTCCTGAAATGAGGAAACAATGAAGAGTATACATTGAATGCATCTAATACAAATAATTACTTATACGTTTGTTTCAAAAAAATGTGTTGTACATGTATTTATTTTAAGAAAATGTAAATGCAAAAGTACATAAATACAAAAAATATGCCCACGGTAATAATACAAGAATGTACTAACCTGCATTTAAAAAAGGATTACAACAAATTTTACTTTGTTACATTTTCGTATAGTTCCGTATACCGTAATTTTAAGCATTGCTAAACTATAGCATTCATTTCTTAGAACTACGGAAGTTTCATACGTGACATCTACATGTACACATTTAACAATTGCAATCTATAATCTATTTGTTTATCTGAATTGATGGAATCTGATTGGTTCCATTTCCACTCATACTCTGTACTGTCTAATACGAAAACATTGAATTACAATCTCATTTTTCAAAAGTCATACCTAAATTAATGCTACAAATAAGCGTGAGACATTTAAATTTGAAGAACAAGCTTCTAGGCCAATCTAGGATTCAAGTTTCGAATTATATACAAATGGCGTCAATATTTAGCGATGAAAAAAACCTTTTTGATCTTTACACAGCGCCATCGGTGGGAAAACGTTGAAGTTTGGCGTGAAATAATTCTTACTTGTACTGCTAGATGGCGCCACGTATGCAATTCTAATATTTATTCACACCCCATAACTTTTTTATTATATATCAATAATTTTACGTTACGTACAAAATTGAATTAGAATTAGAACACAGTTCTGTAAACAGAACGTGACGCCATCAACCACAAACCTCCCAAGTTTACAAAAAGATAATTCTGTCGCAACCAGTTTATTTAAAAGCTCATTGCAAAAGTTAAAGGTCGAGAAACGTTTTCTTAATTGAATTTGCAATCAAATTAAGATTATTTATAATGTACTGCAATGTCAGTATCGTCGGTAAATTTAGTGATTACCATATAGTGGTACAACAGGGAACTATCTCCAACAAACTTGAGCGTTTTCCCATCGATGCCGCGGATCAAAGATTTAAAAAATTAGTTAGAATCTAAACATCCATATTTTTACAGTAAACTAATAAAAAATTATTTCATTCTCTTCATCGCTCTCACCATTTGTTGGTTCATAAGAGTTGATCGATAACAATACTAGGCAATACTGGTAGACTGATTTATTTTTGTGATATTTATATTCTATCTAATTTTAACATCTGAGTATTAGTTGTTATTATTGACGGTCAATTACTATTTACTGTGATGGACGATTATCAATTTATTAATCTTTATTTTCTTTGTAAAGAGAACTATACAGCTAATGTCTACACTAGAACTTTTTTCGCAATCGTTTTTTATTATTTTTCATGGTGATTCAGAAATTGCGAAACTTCTTAAATGTTTATTTTCTCTTATTTTAAAACTGAATAATTTGTCGTTATGGCAAATAGAATAACTTCTAAAGCTAATAGAATGAATAATGAAGATTCTACATTCAAGCTATGAAATATTACCAAGGACGATTGCAGTCAATTAGCTGATATTATTTGTTATGTAATTGATAATGTCACCAAGCTCTGTGATATTAGCAATTGCATATTCCAAATATTATCAGGACCCAGGTCTCACCACGTGGAGGTTGCTGCATATGGAGACCCGACATTTGGGTGAAAGGAATGTTTCATGTGACACACGTGTCATGTGACACATTCCAACCACCCTTATTTTGCATACATTCCCCTCCCCCCCATTACTATTTATCTATGCTTCCCTAACATTCATGGCCAATTACCCATGATACAATTTCTTTGACAATAAAGGGAGAAGGGGTAGTTTATCGATATTATGTGTAGTCTGTTTCTCTGTTTTATAGTTAAATCCTAATTATTCCTACCTAAATGAGCGCTCATTTAACACAAATAGCCTATCTAAATAATGCTTAATGTGTTTAATTATACCCTATAAAGTTTTTCTTCTTATTATTATATGTTTTACATGGTTAATATTACAAGCCTATCTAACTATATTGACATCCTGCATTTAATAGAATAGAAGAACACATGTGTCCTTTTGTGGTATCCATCGATGCTACAAGGAATGTTTGAAACAAACTGAAACATATTAAATAGAAACTTACACTATTGAAAGAGTTAATATTACAAGCCTAACTATATTGACATCCTGCATTTATTACAATAGAAGAACACGTGCGTCCTTTTTGTGGTATCCATCGATGCTACACAGAATGTCTGAAACAAACTGAACCATATTAAATAGAAACTTACATTATTAATAAACTTTTACCATTTAGTCTCCAGATTCATATCAAGTTCCGCTTTTTATGATATATGAAGAGACATTCTGAAACAGAAACTTGTTTTGTGGATTAGTAGACATACATGTGTAAAAAAAAAATTTTGTAGCTGAAAAGAAAATTTATTAGTACACACATGTATATGTGAATGACACGTCGTCAATGTATGTGTTTGTTATCGATCAGAAATCAAATCAATGACTTGTTTCAAAACTAGATTATGTTTATGAATTTGAATCGGATATTAATTTCGTCCCAATGCCAAGATAAAAGGAACAGAACTAATACAACAGAAATAGTTGCAAAATTAAGTAATTTATACTTTTCAGTTTATAATATAGTTACTCGAAATATGCCAATGTAATTCGAGCCTATCCTTAGTTATTCAAACTGGAATCAAATCCAAATGATTTGAATACGAATAAATTACGAACGTTCGTTAAAATCGACTATAAGACTTTACTATCAATATAAAGCAAACGAAATTGCGTTTGCGTACTTTTCATCGCAAGTTTATTATTTATCATTAAATGAAGCAATGATCGCGAAGAAACTTTGATCGATGCAAAAAATCTCGAATATTTATGAAAATATACACTACTGTGTTAAATCAAATTTTTTTGAACAGTAAGTCAACCGCGGTTGAAAAATGATTTATATCGCGTAGCAATTCCAGTAATGAATAGTCATTGATATAAAATTTCCAATGATCAACTAAACATAATATATTTTTAAACACATCAAGTGTGTAACAATAATTTAAGATTTTATATAAAAATCACCCGATTTAATTCAAATATTACGAACAAAAAACATCTTTTTTCAGATGTGATTATATTATCCAACAGTATTTCCAGCGACCAGAACTCAATTTTTAACAGAAATACAATATGACAATTCGAGAATGATCCTGAAAGAAAAATAATTAGACACGTGATAAATTGAACAACCTAATCTACGGAATAGAAAATCTCAAACTCCCGAGAGCAGCCACCCGGGGCGCTTCATTATTCGCAACAAACAATTGGCTCTAAATATTATGTCAAAACGAACGCGATAAAGCATACGCAACACTAATAGCAATTGCGATTGATTTTTTTATTCGCAATACTACCCTGAAAGAAAACGCGAAAAATTCTAATCAAAAGGAAAATTGACTCTAAATATGATTCCAATCGGTCACGATTCATGTATACGCAACACT
>NW_026534347.1:9913060-9945166 GCF_026225885.1 Hylaeus anthracinus
TTCGCAATACTACTCTGAAAGAAAACGCGAAAAATTCTAATCAATCAAAACAACCCTAAATACGAACGCGTTTCATATTTCCATTTCGCAACACTAATGAAAATCGCGATTGCCCAATTGACACTGGATGCTGAGCTTCCACGTTGGGGTATATGACCCGTCTAAACAAACTACAACTACTACAACTACAGGCGAGTACAGTGACAAAATAGTAATAGTAATGACTCCCCATCTTCGAATTCGAAAATGGAGAGCCATTCGTTGCAGCCCACTCTTGCGACAATTTGTCAGGGCCTCTTCGGCATACAGCCTCTTCTTTCTTCGGACGCATTGTCCCATCTGAAACTTATAGCTAGGGTCGAGGTTCAGTGCAATACGTGGACGTTCAACTCGGTGAACCACACGTCTAGAACCTCGAGGGAACGAGCGTTTCGAGGGACCTATGACACGATCGCGACCGCGAAAGAACGACTCTAAGAGTCGAGACCCGAAAAATCGAAAACAAATACAGAAACAAACGGACAGAAGCTCCGTTTGCATCGTCATTGCAACGATTCCTCGAATCCACCTACAGTAACAGATCCGTCAACCGTTGCGCGACCTACTCAAACTAAAGTGACGAGATCTGCCCTGGACCCTACCTACCGGGATTTAACATACACACCACAAGTTAAGTTACCTACCTGCCTAACCCTATATTTAAAAATGCCAAAACAATCACACCAACACACGCGCTCAACGATCCTCAATCAAGGCTCTCGGGCGCGACCTAAACTAGAGAGATGTCCCGGGACACCTCCGACACCCGAGGATACCATACACAACATTCACACTCTAAAGGTACGTACCAGTTCCTGAAATCGTCTGACAAAAGCTAACGACCATTGCGCGTTTAGATATCGTGTGAACATTACATTCGTAATTAAATTATTTTTAATCTGTGAAAATTTATAAAAATGAAAAGCTACTACTCTATATATTGCAAATGATTGTCAAGCAATTTAGTGCTTCATCAATTTTCTATTATGATTGATTTTAAGAGAAATTAATAGAATTATCAATACCAAGTGATCGATATTTCATTGTAAAGAATAATAATAGAAATCTAAAGCTATGAATGTACCATTTGTATGTTGTAAGAAATTATTGAATCGACGCAATTCCACATCCTAACCACACACACACACACACATGTGGAAAATACGTCGTGCACGATACGTTAGCAGTGTCAAACGCCCACATTGATCATTATTATAAATATTATAAACTAAGTCATCGTGCCCATTGCCTTCGCTCACCCAAGTAGCACCTGAGCACGTGAGTGAGTTTGGGCAACGAACACGGAAGGATTAAACCTGAAAATCCTGATCTAGAAAGAGTAATTACAATTGGTAATCTAAGCGGCCTAACGTTCTTTAATTTGTCGTTTGTAGACTGTGGATGTTTATGCAAATTCATATTTTTACAGATACGAAAAAGGAATTGAAATTTAAATGAAAGTATGTTTTTGTAAGTTTTCAAAGTATGTCTTATAAACGGTACAACATGAATATTTAAAATATTGTTACTAAAGAATTAAGAATATATATATATATATATATATATATAGATTTCTCTATTTTTCTATTTGCTATAAATCATAAACATCCGCAATCTAGTAACCTAATTTTCAATAAAAGTGACTCGACTTTGTATTTGTAAAAATTCAAAAGTGAAACTCAACTATGTATTAATATTGAGAAATGAAATTATCAAGAGAAATAACTCATTGAATTTAATTTACTTATCAAGAAAAATGACTCTAAACGAAATTGATTTATTCATTTGATTTACTTTGAAAATTTAAAATAAATATTAAATATTGCACTACTTTCAAGTGATTTCGTTGTCAAAGTGTATATTTTACGTTCTTCAAATCATGGTAATATACTTTGACTCAGAAATCTACCTATCGCGAAGCGTCCTTCTTGTACATGTATAGAAAACTTTAATGCAACGAATGTATATTTAAAATATTGTCTATGGACAATTGATAATAAAAGTATATACAAAAATTTGTATATACAATACTTTTCAACTTCATGAAGTATTAATCAAATAAAACACATTCAATACTGAATTTATATAATAGATATTATATCTTGTCAATGAATTATGAAATGCATAGATGTTGCATAGAATTATTAATAATATTCTTAACAAAAAAAATGTGACGTACAAGAAGACCCTATCCTGAACTAAGAAATGAAACAGGAAATGTTTCACGAGTATGCTATGCAATGCATACCCGCGGTCACTATACTCGCCAAAGACCACGTATACAACTAGTCACCCGTGTCGATTCGGACCTTTCATCCTACGACACGATTGGGGACCAGAGGAACAAAATAGCATACGACTCACCCCGATCACTAGCTTGAAATCTGCATGTACCTCGTTAACAGACATCGTAGTAGCTCTGCTAGGCTCTGCTAGGCTCTGTTAGACTCTGCTTGGCTCTGGGATGAAGTATGAAGAATCTGTAAAATACCACAAAACATAATGATCAATTTCTGCAATTATTTCGAAAATATCAATTCATATTGTGTAATAAAGAATTCCTAGACACTTACATTTTCCATTCGTTGGACATCGCCCAATACTCCTCTTCAGTGATGCACTGACTCTAATACCGATATCGAGCAAGTTTTATTGAATTTAAACAAAAAAAAAAAAAAAAATTACCGTGAGTTTACATCGCGATTGAGAATCTAAAAGAGCCGCGATGCTCAGGAAAGAATTTACAACGCGCAATAAACACTGACTCTATTTCATGTATACCTAAAATCCAAACGAAAATCTACTCGATACCAATGCGTATCGAATCAAATAAGAATACTTCTACGTGGTAAACACTGACTCGACCGACCGCATTGCGCGCGGTCAACAAATCTCTGAAAGACAGAGGGATAGGAAATAAACAAACACGAGCGAACACAACTGGTGCTCTCCTAGATTCTGTTTTCTTTTTTTTTTTGTGTTCGAGTTCTGGCCATGGAAATACCGTTGGAAATTTTCCTAGAATAACGATTATCAGTTACCCTTGTTATTGAAGGGCAAGGTTTGATACCTCTTGAAAAGACAAACACTCTCATTGAATGCGAACATCTGTCAGTTTCAGTGACGAAATATTACAGACAAATACAATGAGAAATTTTATATCAAGAATTTCCATTACTGGACTTGTAATAATGTTCATGATTTCATCGTATTCTAAGATATACCGCGATTTTCGTAAATATTACAAGACTCCTTGCAAGATCAAAATTCATTAGTTACTAGACTTTCATGTTAATATACAATCGCGTAGCTTCTACGTTCATTTAAACTTGCTATAGAAAATTGAACGCGAACGCAATTGCGTCAACTTCATAAAGATAGATTAGTCGAAAAATCAATTGTATCGTATAAAATGATACCAGAAAATATGAAACCGCGATCAAATTACAGTAGCATGAGGACATTTTAAATTTTCACGAAATTTAAAGATGAGAAAAAGTTTGTATTAATTTTGTTCAATTTCGACTAAGCATTGATCCGTTATGAAATCATGTAACACGCTTACGATCGATAACAATTCATACAAAAGACGGAAAAAATATGAATAAATATGTTACCATCTTACTTGAATAAGTTTCAAACTTTACCGCTTTCGATGAGATTTCGATTGAATTGGCAACAAGCATCATGGCGTCGGCGTCACGGAGTTGGAGCTCAAGTTTCATCAATGTTCTGTAACAGAATAAAATATCTAATTTAAGTCATTTGTTCATTTAGACACAGTTATATTATAACAAAACAATAATCGAGCTCGAAATAACCCGCAAAAGAATGCAATTTAATTAAGAGTATCGTAATATGAAGTTAGAAACTTTACCATTCTCGATGAGATCTCGTTTGAATTTAAGACAAGCATCATGGCGTCGATAGCAGAAAATTGCCGCTCAAATTTCATCAGTGTTCTGAAACAGGATAAAATAACTGATTTAAGGCACGGATGTTCATTTAAATACAGCTGTATTGTAATAAAATAACAATCGAGCTCGAAATAACCCGCAAAAGAATTCAATTAAACGTAAAGAATCGTAATATCAATTGGTACCGAATGGAAAAGAAGAAAGTCCCCGAAACCGATTGAACTTCTTTGAATATGCTAATTGAATTTAATATAAAAGTTTATCGATAATATATTGCGGTACCAATAGACAAACGAGAATAGTATTAATAATTAGTAGCGATTCAATAGCAACAGGTAGAAGATAGATACCTATTTAGTCGCGCGGTACCAAACAAATCTTATCACGCCAGCGCACAAGACACGAATGAAGACCCCTCTCCTGCGCTGAGAAGCTGCGCGGTTCGCACCCCCCACCGCGGGGTCATGACGTCACTAGGCAGAAGGTGGGGGCAACCCCACTAGAGCCAGCGACTCTACCCCCACTCCTCACTAAGGTTTAAATTTCAAATAAAGCTACGAAACAAACGAACAAATGTACCGAATCGATGTTTAGTTTCTCAAATTATAGTATTCATATATGAACTATAAATAATATTTATATGTTTCAGACTCTACCCCCATTCCTCACTAAGGTTTAAATTTCAAATAAAGCTACGAAACAAACGAATAAATGTACCGAATCGATGTTTAGTTTCTCAAATTATATTCATATATGAACTATAAATAATATTTATATTTTTCAGATTCTATTGATGTCAACTATTTGGCCAAGTATTATAAAATCGTGGTAAAATTACTTAAAGTGTATACTTATATCATGTATTACAATTATTATGTTGTTACAAATTGTTATTTTATTATTATATTATTACAATTGTTATAAATGTAACCTGGATCTTGTACGTTCTTATTCTAAATCATATTTTTTGAAACGACGAAAATCTTTTAAATCACGTCTGTACTTTTCTTGGCTTACCTTTTTTACCAAATACCTTTCAGATACATTGTGTTTTGTACATATTTAATAGGAGACGCTCCAAACGTGTCTTCGACTTATAGTATATGAGATTGACCACTCGATAATAGAGAGCATTTTCTTATGGCGTATATGCATTTATACTGCAACGCTTCGAGCGCCAATAGGGCGATAATACACAATAATAATGACGTCTCTTTTTTAAAGTATAATAACTCACTCTCACTCATAAATTCCTACTAGATCAAAGGAAAGCACGTGACAAAAATATCGTAAATTTTGATATCGTGATATTTAATATTACAATATCTGTCATCATGAAAGCTTAAATGTTTCGTAGTCGTGGCATTCTACTCACAGATGTCGCGCTGTTAGAACAATTTTTTTTGCCAATCTCTACTACAAAATAAATCGTTTCAAAACGCTAAGAACCGCCAAAATCACATCAGTGTGACGCCATATTGTTTAGTGACAAATATCATGACGAAATTGTTTATTTATCAAGTGTATCGTCCTCGTGAAGTCGTGGCTTACGTCACGGTATTAAAAATTGTGACATCATGTTACGTGAAAATAGACTTGTAGGGCAGGAAAAGCGTGATCATTCACAAACCGCGTATTTCGAATCGCGACTGTGCTACGAGTTTTTTACGAAAATTTGAAGCGATACAAATTATACAAATTCCGTATATTTTCATTGCAAGTGTAACTTCCTTCGTTGTCAAACAATTCTGTAAAATCGTATATTGGAGAAAATTGAATTTGTGTTATTTATTTCCTTTTTCTTGACGCGCTATCTACAACTACTTACAGATTCAAAACAATTGACATTCGTGAGCAAACGTAAGCCTCTCGGAAGCTAAAACGAACGATTTTGAATTACGCTTGTTAGTGTAAACTAGTGTAAACGTTCAGTTCAAAGTGATACAAAGCGAACGCACCTCTCTAGGCCAAGTGCGTTCTACCAAACAGGTGCTTTGACGTCACGTCGTCGCGTTCACACTCATTCTATCAAAATGTGGCTACAGTCAGGGCCGAATTAAAGTATGGACTTCAGGGGCTACAGCCCAGGACCTTTGTCAGTCGAGAAACTTACGATTTATTAATGTTTTCGAGTGATTTATTTTAGAGAAATTTCAGTCAAAGGAAATATTTTAAATTTCGATTGTTTCCTAGCTTTGCAAAAATCTGTTTGACTTTTCGTTAACTTTTTTTCCTTTTAAAAATATTACCGTGGGCCTTACAGTATCAATAGCTCAGGGGTCTACAAAATCTTAATCGGCGCTGGCTACAGTAGACCATATCAACTTGGTGATTAAACTTCGGCTATTTGATAATAATTCGAAAGCCAACGTCGAATCGTCGATTCGAATCGCGAATTTATTGCTAGAAGCGTGTGGTTTGTTTGAAATTAAAAATCATGTCTAAGAGCAAACTTCACCATCAAATTGACAGCAGTATTGTCGCGGTGAAAAGCAAAGTAAGCTACTTTCTAATCGCTTTAATGTTTCTGCTTTGCTTTTACATTGTCAAATAAAGGGAAACTACGCTTTCCTTGATACAATATTCTCGAATAATTCTATTCTTATTCCTTCGTTTTATTCAGTGCTTGTATATGCAAACGACTTCAATTATTTATTTTTGTTCATTAGTTTGATGCTGACATTATAAGATTTTCAATCAACCGTAATGAAGCCATTAGCTATGAGGATTTTAGAAAATTATTGGCCGAACGACATGATATAGGTCCAGATTTGAGCTTTCTTATTTGCTATACAGATCCAACTGATGGTGATTTATTACCCATTAATAATGACAACAATTTAGCAAGAGCACTACTTGCAGCGAAGCCACTTCTTAGAATTTTTTTACAAAGGAAGGGTAAGATAATTCTGCAATAAATAATTATGACATACAAATACAAATGACTCAAGCATATACGATATAAGTAGCTTCTAAACTCTTTTCTTCAATACTTTTCTTATTGTATAATAATGATCTCATTTTTGATCCACATCTATATGTTACAAGAACCTATGCAACTGCTTACACTGTGCCTATGTTTAAATAATCAGTGATATATTAACAGATTGTTTAGATTACTTTTTTGAAAATATACCCATATATAATTTATTCCATGTAATATATTATTACCTGCACACAAATTTCCATTTCACGGCTTCAATTATTAAGTTATGAATCATATACAATTATAATTTTTATGTTTGTTTGTAAACTTTAATTTTTTTATATGATAGGAGATGGTTTAGAAGACATAAATGGATATAGGACAATGAAACCAAAAAATCTAATATCGAGTATTCTTGGTGGCACACCTGGAAAACCAAAACCACTGGCTATATCTAATCCACACGATTTTAGGCAGGTAGGTCTAATCTATGTAATTCAGAGTTCTACCAATTTCAAATATAAAATTGATTTACTATCTAATCATTATTTGGGAATAACATAGGTATCAGCAATAATTGATGTGGACATATTACCAGAAACTTGTCGCCGTGTACGTTTGTTAAAACATGGTTCTGACAAACCATTAGGATTTTACATTAAAGATGGAGAGAGTTTTCGAATATTGCCACCCTCTGCAGGAGGTGGTATTGAAAAAGTTCCAGGTGTATTTATCAGTAGATTAGTACCAGGTGGCTTAGCTGAAAGTACAGGTCTTCTAGCAGTAAACGATGAAGTTCTTGAAGTAAATGGTATAGAAGTTGCTGGAAAGACTCTCGATCAGGTAATTGTGATCAATAATTTTATTATTTTTTAACCAAGTTTAAACCAGAATATGTAATTTTGTATAATCTTACTTTATGTTTTTAAATCAATAGGTGACAGATATGATGATTGCGAATTCTTCGAATCTTATAATCACAGTAAAACCTGCAAATCAACGAGCAGCATTAACTGCTCCAAGACGTGGGTCATTTTCACGTAATAGTCAATTGTCTTCTGGAAGTCATCAGTCTACACAGAGTGCTGCAACTGGTAGTGATGAGGATGCAGATGAAATTGTAGATTTAACTGGTGTAACACTTCAAGATGATGCAGCAACTTCTACTTCTCAACATCATCACTACCACCACCATCACCATCATCAAAATCATTTTAGTCACGACCAAGGTGTTCTACACTTATAGATGGTATATATCACAAATTTCATTTTGTACAATGCCATGCTCAAGTGAATACAATTGGATATTCATCTATAAAAAGAAGATATTTAAGAATAAGTATAAAAATATAGCATGACAATAAGAAGCTGAAACAGTAGAAGAGATGAAGCATTACAAAGTCATGTGGTTATCATTTTATTAACCTAATAATAATTTAGTTTATTATAACACAGAGCAAAACAAATATGCGATTTTTATTGAGGTTATATTTTTACAAAACATTTACACTAGTGCCTTTTTACATTGAAATCACTATTTATTACCATGAATTAAATTGCTATTCTCTTCAAATCAATCATTTAAAATTGAAAACAGTTTCCAAAGTTGGTACATATCGAGAAATATACTGAAAGTGCTTCATATATTAAATAAGTATGTGAAAAAGTGACCAGCTTTTGAAGTCTGTACTTGTTCAGTGATATGTATTCTAAAACTGCAAAACGAAACGAATACAATTAAGAGAAAATGATAAAATTAGGCGCATTAATACTTTGTTTTATATTGTTCATGTAATATTTTCTTTTAATTTGAAAGAAAAGGATTTCAAACGGAAATTCCTCTTTAATCGTTTTATATGAACTAGGTGAACAAAGTATAGATATATATTCAATTAAAAGACAGTGATATGAATATTGACTGTGCATAAAAGTATTATTGGAAGGCAGCAATGTTTTTGAAGTATTAAAATAATATTTCTTAGTACTTAATGTTCAAAACCTAAAGTGTACTTAAATAAGAATGGAATGAGCTGTGGAAGAAGATAAGATTTCAAGTGTAAGAACTACTTATTTTCATCATGATCATGTTTTACTATTTTACATATTAATACATAAATTGAAACATGATTTCTAATTCCATTTATTAGGATTTTATTCATCACTTCATAACGTATTCATTTTATTTTAATGAATTTTGATGAATTTTGTGTGTATATACAGCAGATAATGAAATTCAGTAACTTAATTTATCGTTACAAATAGAGGCCTTTATTCAATAATGGAAGTGTATATAATAAGAATGTAAGATGGTGAAATGCTAATATAAATGTTTCATTTTTAATCAGACACAAGTAAACAAAAATTGAGAGTGGCCTTATGTGTAGATCATTCCAAATATTTCTTTGCAAATATGCAAAATAGGGATTATTCTATTATAATCCATTCTGACACGTCTATTCGTGTATGTATTCTGTTTATTCCACTGCATGTTTAGAGTGTTAAAGTTTTTGAATTTTAATTCCATTTTTATAAATGTTATTTGTTGTCTAATTGAGCACTAGATATTGAAGTATAATGTACTTTATAAATATTAGGTATAAGAGGAATTTTAAAGGATAAGAAACATATTTATATAGATGTAAAATATTCTCTTTACATATCTGTGCCTTCATAGTTTTGTCTATGACTGTAAAATTGGATTGTGATACATTATATCGCATTCCATTTATATAGTATTTTTATAGTGCAAGAGAAATACAGTGTCCCACTCATATGTATTATTATTTTTAAAAGAAACGTATACAGCCTTTATAGTTACATTAAAACATTTTCATTTTTCTTTATAAACTGGCAAAGATATATAGGTGTACATACAAAAATAATCTCATAATATCATTATAAATTGACTTCAACCTTAAAATATTTTAATTGTAAAACTAATTATAAAAATATTTTTCATGTTTACTGCAATTATTTTCAATATTATTGATTTTATTTCATATTAATTATTCCAAATATAAGTGATACATACATAAAGAAATGAAACAAAGTATTTCGTAATAACGGTACATATTTGTCTCGTAAAACTTCGCGCACGGAATAAAAATTCTATGTGTGAAGCAACATAGAAAAAGATATTTTACAAAATTATGCCTGTGCTCAGAAACTATGTACTCCATTACTATAAATCGATAGCATTTTGTACTTAAATAAAATATTTACGTATTCATAATTAAATGTATTATGTTCGTGAGTTTTTAATTGAAATATAGTAATTGTGCTATAATTCCTGTATCTATATTTCATAGCATATTAATGAGGTTTATACTACAACTACATTGTATTTTGTTGTAACGTTGGTGTAAACTAAAACATTACAAAATATACTACTTATTTGTAATATTATAACTCTTTTTAATGGCAGCTTATGAAATAAAATATTTTATTGTATACTTGAACTTTATTAATCACCTTTTATGCTATTCTTAAAAGTAATCATTGTTTTCTGATGGTTACTATGGTGTGTAAATAGAAACGACTAAATGAGTAATATGATGTTTTGTAAATTATATTTTTACAATTTTAAACTCTTTTAGTTTTGCTTATGCTTGTAGCAGTAGTAATAACAAGCAATGTCTTACGCGGAACATGGTCCCCGAATTTTCTTAGCTGGGAGACCTAATACTGGGACACCTTTGATATATGGTGACTATGTTTTGCCAAGGAAACGATTGGAGGGTCGATTAAAATTGCATGATTCTTGTTCAGATATTAGAGCTTGGAGTCCAAATTCTTTGGAAAATTCTCGTTATTTTCGTGAACTTAATGAACATGATTCACCAGTATGTACTTAATTAAATACATAATTATTTAAATGAAATAAGAACTTTGAATGTAAATAATTTCTTATCAAAGATAGGAAAAATAATACCAACCAATGTAGTGGTTGATAATATAATACAACTCAATTCACAAACACAACATCAACTCCAACTTTTTAAAAGAGAGTTACAAAAGTATAAAAGTCTAAAGCTTACTCCTAAACAAGAAGAACAATTACGACAGTTAGTGAGTAATCTTGTAAATATATTCAAGTATTCTTACAGTTGTTTAATGATTTTATATTTTCTTCTGTAGGACCGTTATCAAAAAGTAAAGGAATCATTGCAAAGTGATTATACACCAGGATCACTTTTAAGAGATGCATTTGGCAATGTTACTAAATGTGTTCCTGTGATTCATTCAAATTCGTATTTATCCATTCACATACCCTCTGAAAAGAATCTCCAATTTAATAAACAAGATGCATCCACTATTGCAAATCAAATCACTCCATTATATTCTTATTCCTTAACTGCATTTGACATAGATTCATCCTCAAATAATTTTAACTTAGTACCATTGTTTAGACGTACTCCAACACCATCTCCCACTGGAGGTATAATACAAGATCATAATTTTATTAATTTCTGAATTTCAATTTAATTTTTATCTCTTTAGATTACAGTGCAAGGTCAACACCCTGTATAGAATACATTGATGTTGCTTTACAGGTATGAATCCTACATCAATAACTCTTCTGACATTACTGTAATATTATATAAACAAATGTTTGTTATAGGTACAACAAGAAATGTGTGATGTAGGAGTACAGTTTGATGGTCAAGTTGACAAATATTTACATAATATTAAAACTATATCTGTATGGACATATTTGTGTCTTTCGTTATTTAAATAATATACTTATGTAAATATTATTATGTAGGTACTGTCGCAAACATCATTCAAATATAAATCTAGCAATGAAGATAATAGTGTAGGAGAATCAGACAAAAGTAGTTTGCAGACAAATGATCAAGAAGAACAAAGTTTTGAATGTGATGCATCTTGTAGTGAAAGTTCACATGATATTGAATCTCCATTAGACTCTGATAGTGAAATAGAAACAGAATCTAATTTTAGCATACATGGTAGCAGTCACAAAGGGATTATCATTCAAAAGGATTCTGAAATTATTGTTTTGAAGAATGAACTTTGTGTATGAAGTATATTATATTCATAAATGATTTATTTACATAGAATCATAAATATATTTTACTCGTATCTGTGATGTTATATATTTAGTATAATTATAGTTTATTTAAAGGTAAGGGATGCTGAATTGGAGGAGATACGAGACATAAATAAAAATTTGCAGACTTTACTGAAAGAAAAGGAAGACTGTATGAACACTCAGCAAGAAAATCTTAAAGCAAGTACATAAAAAATAACTTTAAGTATCAATTTCAAATGGCGATATTTTATGAAAGTACTGCAAATAATTTATGCCTAATAATTATTACATAGATACTACATGACAAGTTGAAGAAGCTGGAATACCAACGCAATTGTGAAGTAGAAGATTTAAAAGTAAAGGTAATGCATATTGCAGATACTACTTAATATTTGTAATTTATAATTTTTCTAAGTGTTATCCACCCTTCTTTTTAGCTTTATGGTTGCAAATATTTAATTGGACAATTGAAACAGGACTTAAATAAAAAGTGTGAAAGTTGTTACTTACAATCACAGGAAATTGAAAATCTCAGACTATGTGTTAAAGAAGTGACAACACTACAGTTAGAGAAAGATTCACTTTTAGTTAGTAATGTCATATATTTAATATCACCAATATATATCTACAAATAATGAAATTTGATTTATTATTTTTCTACTATAGAAAAAACTACAAGAAATGGAACAATTAACTGAACAAGCTAAGAGTTGCACTTTGGCTTTAGAACGATTAAAGAATGTTTTGTTAGAAAAAGATGAACTTAAACAACAAAATTATGAACAAAGTTGCATTATGGCAGATCAAGAAAGAGAAATACAGCGACTGTTAAAACGGAATAAAGAAATATCAGTTACACACGATGAACAAGTAGATTTATATTATCATATTTGTTAATACTACAAATATTTAATTGTTTCCTTATTATTGTATTTTATATTCCGATTTTTAATTAGGAGAAGACAAAGAACACATTAAAGAATATGGAAGCTATACTTCATGATAAAACTACTCAAATTTCTCAATACAAAGAGCAATTAATTTCTATGAGACAAGAAATTAGTGATTTTGTTAACAATTTAAAGCTAGCTCTAAACAATTTAGAAGAATTTAATGGATCATGTGAGGATGTATGTATTTGTGCAAAATGTGACTTGGACATTGGTGAGGAGGCAAATAATGTACTGTACAATATAAATGTCATAATGACAAGATTTCAAAGTTATAAAATAGAACGACAGAATCTTTTACAACAAATAGAAGACTTAAAACATTATGTAAAGAATGATAATCAGCAAACTTATTTAAGAAAAAATTTAAGAAACATAATGTCTGATGACTTTTACTGTGAACCTGAAATACATCAAAGAAATACAAGTAAAATTAGTAATTAAACCTTTACTTTCATATATTTAAATCATATATAAACTTTTCAAAAGCTAAACTGATTGATTCTGAAAAGTTTATATGATATTAATGTATTTAAAGTGATGTACATATTATAAATATTCTACATTATTCAGGTGGAAAGGACAGTGTAATAATATTAAATATAATGCAAAATAAACATGATACAAATGAAAGAGAAGTTGAAGATGTCTCTAACTCATTTGATAGTGAAACCTCATTAAATGTAATAACTAATAATTCTTACAATTTCAAAAATTTAATATTCTAATTACTTTTATTTTTTCCCTGTAAAATGAATAATTATATGTTTTATTTCATAGGAATATCAAAATTATGTTATTAAATTGAATAGAAAAAAAAGTATTGATGAAGTGGAAAAAGAAATTATTGATTATATTTCGTACTTTTTAATTAAAATGCATTCCCTTACTCAGAAGTTACAAGTATACATAGAAATTGAACGTCCTTTAATGATTAAACAAATCTACAATTTTTATGAAGTGCTTAAAGATACAGAATCGGCTATTAATACTTGTCAAGGTATAGTTAATTTGTACTTTTATGAAATTTACGTTAATTTGCAATATATTATTTATTTTAATAGACATTTCATTGAGAAAACAACGAATTTCTGAATTATACAATCAACATAAAAAGGAACACAAGAACTATAAATCGTACAATAAAAAGTTACCAAATGAATTGTTTCAAATACAAATTAAGATAAACGAATTTATTGAAACAATTCTCTATCAACTGCTAAATGATATATTACTTTTAGAACAACGAAATTTGTCTGACAAGCAGATTAATCAGGCTTTTGAAATATATCTCAGGTCTTGCATTGATAAAATAAATATAGCTCTTCAAGGTATAACATTCCAATATTTTTACTATTTATATCGAATTATTTTTAACAATAAATAAGATCAACTATTACTATTTTCGATTACAAATTGCAAATTGATATTTAAAAATATTTATTATCAAAGGTGCTGGAGATCAACGTTTGCATATCGTTGATGAAATAGAAAAACAACAAAAAGAGTTACAGAAAAAAGATTTAGAAATTTCTCAATTGAAAGAAGAGATGGAACATCACTTAAAACGAAGAGGAGAAGGAGATTGTATAAATCAAGAAGAGTCCAAAAATATTACTGAAATTGAAGAAGAATTATTAAAAGTAGCTACAGAACTCAATGCAAAAGATGCAATTGTATTGAAATTAGAAGAACAGCTACAAATAAATGAAAACAGATTATGTGTATATGAAAAAGATTGCAATACATTGAAAAAACAAAATAAAAATCTTGATAATAGTAAACATAGATTATTAAAAGAATGTCAACAATACAAGGAACAAATAGAAATCAAAGATATGGAAATCAAAATGTTATCGCAACAATTTCATAGTGTGGGAACAATTATGGAAGAGAAGATTACGGAAATGAAAAAGGAGTAATATATATTTTCTATTTTTAATTGATATTTAATATTCTTTTGAGTCAGTTTATAATAAATAATAATATTATTTTAGATTACATGATCTAGAATCCGAAAATAACGAATTGAAAAACAAAGTTATGCAAGTAAATGAAATGCTTTCTAAGAAGGATGAAATTATAAGAAACTTAGAAAGTAAGGTGGATAGAACTGAAAACATTTTATCACATAAAATTATTGAACATAACAATACAATAGAAGAAAAGCAATGTGAGATTATAAAACTGAAAGACGAAAATAAATTATTGAATAAAAAATTGAAAAACATTGAAAACAAACTAGCAGATATGAATCAAACGATTATATCTTTAACCGAACATAATGATAAAATCGATGTCATATATTTATTGCAAGAAGATCTTGCAAAATTAGATAAAATCGAAAGAAAATTGAAAGTTGAACTTAATAATTTAAAAACACAACTTGCTAATGATCAAAATAAAAATAAAAAACTTGATAATAATTTGGATGCATTCTTGCATGAAAACGAAAATTTGAAAAAGAATGTTGAATATTGGAAGAATGAGAATTCTGAATTGTCAACTAAACTCTGCAGTGAAATGGTTGAAGAAAAATTAAGAAAAAAATTATATACAATTTCGAATAAACTGTATGAAAGATTATCAATTCTTAATGAACAACTTAATTTAGAAAAAGATGTATCAAATGATCAGTCTAATGGAGGACTGAATGATGAATACACAGTTAATAAAATAATATTTCATATAACAGTTTCATTTTATTATTAATTATTAATCCATTTATTTTATTTGTAGGTGTATCAAGATAAAAAAATGGAATTATTAATAGTTAATATAAATGAAGACTTAAAGTCTGATTGCAGACATAAGAAAAGGGAAAATGAGATAGAAGACATTCAGAATGAGCAACTTTTAAGTAATACACGCATAGAAAATGAAATGTCCACAAATAATTACGTTACGTTCGGACAATTGAATTCTTCAGAAGATAGCAGCCTAGAGATGAGGTACAAAATAAATTATCTAAAAAATGGAACAAATGGAGATCAAGATGAAATCAAAAAGTTACTGAGCGAGATGGAAATGAGAGATTCTGAAATAAGAAACCTTAAAGATGCTATGAGCAGCTTAGTAAAAGAAAACGCTGATATTCATGCTGCCCTTAAAGTAGCTATTGCATGATGTTATAGCAACTATTAATTAATTATATTATATAATTCATTTCTTTATTTTAATACTCACAAAACTGTTGTATAGTCTCAAATAGAAGAATATCAAGATAAGTTAACATTAATGAAGAAAAACTATGATAGCAGTTTAAATGCACTATGTGAAAGACACAAAGAAAGTGTTGAAACTTTACAAAAACGATTTGAAGATATCATAAAGGGTGAAAGAACGTTTGATTCAGAAAACTGGTTACAAGTATGTAAACATATTATCATAGTACAACAATAAAATTAATGCACAATATGTTTTTAGTCATTAGATATGAAGGAATTGACAGATCTTTATGAACGAATAAGTATGATCATGGATACCAACTCGAATTTAATTCGCATGAAAGACGAAAATCGGTGCTTTTATGAGAATGACGTTCAAAGCGAATTTTACAGGGAAATGAATAAAACAGAGAAAAACTTACAAATTCCGTATAAAAATTTATACGTAAAAGGTAACAATATTCTGAAAGTAAAAGTGTTGACAAGAGTAACATTTAAATGTATACACATAATTTTTTCGTTTTAAAGAGGAAATACCGAATAAAATCGAATTGCCAATTTCGACAGAACAAAATAATTTGTACCTGCAAAATCAATGCCAGTTTATCATTTCGAGTCAAACTCAAAACTATCCAAATTTGCAAATGCAAGATTATAAGTTATGTTTGGAACAAGATTGTGGGTAACGTATTTATTTTATTACTGGACTCGAAGCTTTACCAGATTGTGCAGTAATTTTACTTTCTAGATATTCTGTTGGTGAAAGAAAACTTTTGGAATCAGAAAACAAATATGAAAAAGAAAGACATGCAGTGAAAGATAATACTACTGTAAGATCAATAATCAATAATCAAAAATTTCAATATGTTCTATTCACGCAGATTTATGTTTACAGTTTGATCAACAGAGATGGAATTTTATTAATCAATGTACCGCATACCACAAATTGAGCAGTACTTCTGAATATTCAAAACCTATTCATGCAGACTAATTTTATTAAAGGAAACACAAATTTTTATAATAGAATTTGTTAACACTTTCAAGAAGTTATTTGTTTCTTTACTCTCCTTTACTGTATCTAAACTTTATAAAGACTCCAATATATTCTTATATGTTTTTTCTATTTAATTTTACATTTTTTATATTACATTAATTCTATTAGAATAAATGTAATTAAAGTTGTAATATTTAAGAAAACATTCTCGAAAGCAAATGCTAGTCTATTAAATTTGAATAAAAAAGATACAAACACATTGGTTTGTAAAATTACAATTTAATTTATTTCCACGGGAATACAAAAAAAAACGTCATTTCTTAAAAATAAAATCATCTATACATATAATTTGCAAACGAAGGTCAAATTTAAATACTCTGAAATAGAGGACAAATTAAATAATTTTGTTTTTCTATAAACATTGTCAACTAAGATAATATTGCAATTAAGCTAATAATATATATCCCAGTAAAAATATAAATAGACTTAGCTGTGGGTATTCAAAATTTGTATTTTTATACAATAACCATTTCTTCTCTTAAAGCAGATGCAAGATCGGACTCTGAATCATTGCACAACAAGCTGACAACTTGATCACAGTTTAATACAAAATCAAAGGCACTACTGTATGTCAAAATTGTATTTTTTAATTCTTTAAGTTTTGTTATACCATGTTTATGAATTTTCAAATTTCTTCTTCTATATCTAACTGCTGTAATCATTTTATCTAAAGTATAATGTAACCATAAAATATTCGTGTATGGCTCAAATGTTTGCCAATTATTTCTGAAATAATTTATAGAAATAAGTATGTAATTTAAAATATACGGAAATTGTGTACATATGTTTCGAAATATTTGATACTCACTTGATCTTATCTCTCATCAAACGATATATTTCAAATTGATATTCACCCTGAGCTGTAAAAAGGCTAGGGTCTGATGCAAGATCATTAAATATACTACATTCCTGATAGGTTATTCTTGAAAGCGTAAAATCTATAATAGATACCTAAAACAAGAAATTTAATATCTGGATAATCTTTATAACTAATTGAAGTAAATCACTATATAATATTTGAATGTACCTTTACACCTTTACTAATTAATTTAACTTCTTTTTCTCCCAATTTATAATGTATATGAGATTCAGTCGTTGGAGATATTAATACGTTACCCCAATGTAGGTCTCTGTGTTCAAATTCAATAGCTTTCTCTGCAACTGCCAATGCTAATGCAGCCTACCAAACATTATAAGTATAATTACTACTACAATATAATTAAAATTAAATATGGCTGTTATTAAAAGAATTTAAAAACCTGTATGAATAAAATATAAGCTTCTTCCGCTGTAGGAAATACAAATGCTTCCAAATCTTGACCACCATGGCCGAGTTCTAGAACTATATACAATTGATCATCATTAAACATTGATGGGCAATCATTCTCTGAACGTTTCTCTTCGTCGTAAATATTCCAAAGTTTCACAAGCTTTTTCGGATATTCTCCCTTGAGACATTTAATATTTTTTACATTTACAAATCCATCAGTATTATATTTTGTATTAAATCTTAGATTATGTAATTCCCTGGAAACGTTTTTTTTTTAAACATTAATGTTATAGTTGATACCCTAATGTATTAGAATGATAATATTTAATTACATTGCAATAATAATTTCAGATAATATCTCATGAAATTTTTTTTGTGGTTCTCCATTAACATGAACATCGCCTTCTATGGGAATAATTTTTATAACAGTTTTTTTATCTTCGTATTCGTGAAGAAAAACTTCTCCATAAACGCCTTCCCCAATTTTCCGACAATATTCCAAGTAGCTACGAAAAGATCAATTGTATTAACTATGTTAACTGTATTAAATGTGTTATAACGTGTATTTACATTAGTATATACAATTAATTAATAAAGTTTGAAATGCTTAAATAAAAAAAGAAATTATATAAAATGTTCCTAATTCACTATATTGTACATTATTGATTAAGTATACGTACGAATCGGAAAAATATGTAGAAAATGATATATAATCTTTTTGTGAGCATTTTGTCAAGATAACTTCTTTTGCTGTTGAAATTGTATGTTCTTCACCAATTTCACCATCAACATCATCATTCTGAATGTTGCATACAGAAGATTTTCGTGGATCTGTATAAGAATATACATAATCATATTTATTCAAATAATACATTATCCATATATTAATACAAGATGAAAGAATAACTCACTACTTAATGTAATCCTTTGACTGTTTATAGGAACAATACCATAAACTTCAAGAAATGGAGCATCTTCTATGAGTTTTATAGTTTTATTAATTGGAACAACACGAACAGATATTCTTCTTGAAAGACGTCCAAGGCTAGTAGAATCACTGGTTCTACCTTTGTTATTACTCAACTCATGTTCATCTGTATTAATCGTTTCATTAATCACTTGTAATTCTTTGTCACTTCTAGTTTTTCTCATACAACTGTGTATAGCACCTACAAGTGTAAAAGTTCCAATAAACATTACTATTTTAGCAAAGAATCTGTTTTATTTTCTTATACAAAACTATGGGACCTACCCATTTATATGTGTATTTTTTCCATTTTTCTGTTCCTTTTTTTTGTAATAAAAAAATATACTATAATTTTTTTATACTATTAATGATTATAACAAATTTGTTGTATAATAGTATGTACAAAAAATGAAAAATATATAGCAAATAAAATGGATGTACATATATGTATATACGTATATGTATATAGATATATATATATATACACATATATAAATATATGTAGTCTAAAATGAAAAATAATGAAATGTTAATATTTCAGGTTAATAAATCTTGAAATAGAATTTTGTTGTCAAATATTTAAAAAAGAATGATATTCAAATGTTTTTATGTATAGTATTAAAAGGTTCTTTCATGGAATAATGTATCTATCACATAGTACAACCTTCATTAAATTTCTAATTCTTAATTAAAAATAATATTTAACATAAGCTTTTATTCATTCTATAATCACCTTGGTTTTGCATATTTAAAACATCCAGAACGATATCTTTCCATTTTTTACCTTTACCTACAGATAATCTATCCAAATTCGATTCATTTTGTATATTATTCAGAATTGATAAAGACCTTGCCCATGATTTGCCTGGCTTTAAATATATGGGTTTTTGTATTTTTACTGGTATAGTATGAATGTATGTTTCTATATTTTCTGTAGACTCCAACGTTCTCTTAGATAATTTAGATTTTTTAATTTCACTTGTTCTTTTCAGAGATATCTGATTTTCCTTAAGCTGCATACTATTACTGCCATCTTCTGAAATATCATCCATATCTAGCTCCCATTTACGGTATCGCTTTCTTTTTTTCGTAATTCTGATAGGATCTTCTAACCGGTTTAAAACTACATAAGGTTCCATTGCATTGCAACGACTGTCATCATTATTTATATGGGATTTGTTTGAACTTAATGTATGATTTTTGTCAAGTAGACTTTCAGTTTCTTTCATTGGGCACGTATTTTTGTTTTCAAGGTCTGTTCCTTCAGTTTCGACCCGAAATTCCACATCACCGGATGATGCACTAGAAATCATCAATTTAGCAGGAATAAACATTTCGTACAAATCTTCTTTCACGTCATCAAACTTAGTTTCTACTTTGCTATCTTCTACATTTAAAAGTGAATTTTTATTTAATTTAATGTAATCGGAATACATTTTATTGCTTAATTCCTTATTTATATCATCTAATATTACGTCACTGGCAGTTACTTTTGTTATATTAATTGCTGGTTTACATGATGATGTCTGAGTACTTCCATTAGTATCACTAAATAAGGACAGTGATCTGTTTACATCAATAGAAAAATTTAGGTGTTTTTTCTTTACCACATCTAACATTCGATGTTCCTGTATTAATTCAGGAGAGACATCTAATGTAATACTTTTTATTATTTCAGTTGTTAAAATATTTTTCACAGAGTCCAGTAATTTTTCACATGTTACTTGTGATAAGTGTTCTCCATGCTTAGGAGTATTATTACTAGTACAATTAAGTATAGCTAATGAATTAGTATTCTCCATTTTTATTTTCTCTGATTGATCTAAATTATAGTTTCTAAATTTGGATGTATTTGTCACACAAGTGGGCAATAATTCAATCTTTTCTTTAATTAGACTTTTTTTTGATGTACCTGATTTGATCCCACACGAATCTTCATTTATTTGTTGAAATTCTAGAGAAACTAAATTATTTTTACTATTTACACTAGTTGGGATACTATCTATGTTTGTTACAGACTCATTTAATTTTTCAGAATATGTGATAGGAATTGGTGATACAGCAATTACATGAGACAATATTTTTACTGGTCTACCAATAGGTGTACTGCTAATAACATTTCCACATGTTTTATTGGAAGACCATCGCTTCGTATCTGAGGATATTTCTAATTGTTCCATTTTTACAAAACAGTGTTTTACATTTTTATTATCATGTTCTGTATTGTCAATGTTTGTTTTAGTAATTTCAGTATGTTTTAATGATTTATCAGTTTTTAATATATTTTTGTGCATCCCTTTTGTAAAATTATTTTCATCATTATTATTCTTCTGTTCTAATATATTCAACTTATCCAAAGTTACAGAACATGGCACTATTTTTAAACTTTTGTTGGAACTTGAGTTTAATATATTGCTATTTTTATTATTTTTTCTAAAGGCATATTTGTTATTAGCTTTTTTATTTGGGCCTTTGTTATACTTATTATGACAATCCTTTTTCTCAGAGATATCCATGTGAGAATCTAAATTTATAGAATCAATGTTCGTGTTACTGGATGTTGTTTTCTTATTGTTTCTTGCTTTACGCAATTTATATTTTTTGTATGATTTATTCTTTTTCACCTGCTGATAGAAATACAAACAATTAAACAATTTTCTCTTACTTATAATATTAATCAATTATAATCTTACTCTACTACTACTTTAAAAAAGCTCACCTCAGACTTTTTATTCTTTTGAGATTCTGATACATCCCTTCTTAATATTATTTTTGTCTTTGTTTGCATTTTAGACTTGTTACATTGTACTTTCTGTTTTGAAACAGGTTTTATGTCATCATCAGGTAACTTTATATCATTGTATAAGAAACATTTATAATGAACTTGTTCTTCAGATATACTACTACTAGAATTAGAACTACTATCTGTATTGTTATGTTTTGCTGTAGCATTGTACGTTTTAAGTGACTGTGTTTGAGTTCTGTAAAAAGAAAAACAAATCAGAATTTAAACATATATTTGAAAATAATAACAAAATTGCATACTTCGTATTTTTAACAAGTCTGTCAAACGTTGTTTCAAAAGGATCATAAAATATAGAATCATTGTTACTTAATTCTTTTTTTATTGAACTGTTATTAATGGTTGCAGTGGAAATATGTATTTTTTGCATTGGAATTATTCTTTCTTCACATTTCTTCCTCCCATAAGTACGAATCGGCACTTTACAATTCATTTCGACTTCTTTACAGTGCCAATAAGAATTGTCGTCCTTCTTTTGTGAACAGGTTGGGTAAAAAACTGAATTCAGAAACATGCATTTTAATTTCGAACACAACCTAAATAATACGGTTTATTTTATCACTACCTTGGTGAAGAACGGGCTGAAGTAGCAGTCTAGTGACTCACGTGTTCAACAGAAAATCCCCAATGATCAGTGATCATTGACTGACATGTCCACTGAAATCATCCAAGTTGCTCGATGTTTTCCTAATCACGTGGTTAACCTCTATTATACTCTTACGAATTCTTATGTTTTTTATGATTTGCTTTATAAAATGGATTCAGGTGACAACTTTGATGTTTACGTTGGTTGTAAATCTGGAGTCTTCAAAGGTAATTTTAAGTCTTTATTTTAAATTAATACGTTTTTGTAGTTAATTAAACTTCTTAATGTCTTCATATACGTGTATAGGTTAACTGCAAAAAATGTTTTTTGTTTTTATTAATACTAGTTTAACAGAGAGTGAACATTTATAATTCATTATGAAATCTATTAATTCAATTTTACTGAAAACACTTTTTATTTATAGGTGTAAAAATAGCTAAAAAGGAATGTGTAATGCAAAACATACAAAACTTGGTGTCCATAACGGATGACGACGAAGTCACGACAATGTCCTGGGGTGATGACGAAGAAAAGGAAATTTTAATCGCCTGTGGAGTAAAAGGGACTAGGAGGTTATATATAATAAGTAATTTTTCAGCTGAAGTAAAGTTGAATTTGCCATCTGTGATGACTTATCGTAATAGCTTCTACTTTTCAGTGTGAAAGTTTATGATACAAAGTGTTCAACATTTACATGTTCATTTTTTACTGATATTGGAAAAGGAAAGATCAATGGCATATCACGGTACAATGGGTAAGTAATGACTGTTGTAAACACTAAAATTGTCTTAATTTTGTATATGTTTCTTTAGAGCAATTTTGACTGCAGTACATTCAGGAGAAGTGAAATTATGGAGGTTTGAAAAGGAACATGAAATTCTGATAAATGCTGGTGAAAATTTAAATAGAATGCGTCATTCTAAAACAAATAAAAACATAATTGCAACTGGTGGCTATGAGCATAGGCTACAATTATTTGACTTAGAGAAACAGAGACAAATATTTTTAGAAAAAAATCAACCTAATGATTGGTTACAATTAAAGGTTCCTATTTGGATTTCTGATATAGATTTTCTTCCTACTACAGAACAGATTGTTGCAGTTAGTAAATATGGGCATGTAAGATATTCATTATACATATACTAACATTTTCTATTATAAGAGATGGAAGTTTTTATATTGAGATAATAAATTAATAAATATTGAACATTGTAAGGTACGATTGTATGATCCAAAGACACAACGAAGACCTGTCATCAATTTAGAAGTAGAAGGTGAAGCCTTAACAACATTAACCGTGACACCAAGAGAAAAGTAAGTATATTGTATACATTGTATATTAAATCATATTTATCAGAGATGGGCAAAATCCTGACAAGATTTCGCCCAATTCTAATATACATAGTGATATAAATACAAAGTGAATCATGTTATTTGTATTTCAGGCAAATTATAGTGGGTTCTGGGAAAGGTAAAATGAACCTTGTAGATCTAAGGAAACCAGCTAAAGTATTAAATACTTACAAAGGATTTGCTGGTGGTATAACTGGACTAGCTTGCAGTACAAGCGAACCTTACGTTGTTAGCGTTAGTTTAGATCGATATTTAAGAATACACCACATCGATACTAAACAGTTACTAAAAAAGGTAAAAGTAGTAGTTACATTAACAAATTAATTTTGAAGTTGCTCTACAAAAAAGATTTATTTTAATACTATATTCCTAACGTTTATATATTAATATTTGTTTTATACTACAGGTTTATTTAACATCGAAGATATCGTGTATGTTGTTGCATTCAGGATTTTCGTTACCAACAGAAATTGAAACTGACAAAGATGTACAAATATGTAACAATAGCTCGGACTCGAGCATCAAAGGGCAAAAAAATGAGGCAGATAAACCAGATAACGATGTAGAATATGACATGTTATTTGAGAAGATGCCTGTTATTCTAAGTAATAAAGAGGATAGAAAATCAATTGAACGAAAGCGAAGGAAAACAAAAGAAAGTTCGTCAGATGAAGAAATTGTAAGTATTTAAGTAGTATTCTTTTCAATTTGTATAAAAATCTTAATAAATGGTAAAAAATAATGATTCTAAATTATACTTTCAACATATAGATATCTTCAAAGTTTACAAGGAGAAAAGAGAAATTAGAAAAAAATTGTAAGAAAACAAAATCGAAGCAGTCAAAACATACATAAAGTCATTAGTCAATATGAACACTACTACAGTTCTCTTGATATAACGCAAATACACCTTTAGGAACAGAAAATTCTTCCATAGAATTTATTATATAAAAAATCTCTTCCATGCATCAGTCTACGCATAGTCTGTCACTCTACAGTGAAGAGGATGTTAGCCACGCGGCGTTATATCAAGAGTCTACTGTATATTTAGATTAAGAAAAACTGAAACTGTCACGTATTTTTGTAATAAGTTTGTTTATAAAGTTCGAATAAATATTTATATCTTAAAATGCAGAGTATCGAATAATTTCAATTAATCCACGAAGTATAATCGCCAGGCGCTTCTAAAAAACAGGGATAACAAATCAAACAAAAATGATTACGAACAATAAAGTAAAATGTTTCTGTTACGATGTATTTTGTCAATCAGCAATTCGTTTTTCATTTGTAACTTACATATATGAGGGACATGAATAATACGCTAATCGTTTTTGCCCTGAATATACAGTACTGAAACGCGACTAAGTGTACTGCCTAATTATTCGATTAATTCTTTATTGTACAATTTATTCTTAATACCTTGTCTATATATTGTTTTGGTTCGCAAATGCAGCGTACGCCGAGTGCAATGGTTTCTCAAGTACAATAACTACCGCTGTCTGTTTTCTGTCAGGGTTATTTAAATTGTGCTTTCGATACAATTGTGATATTGAAATCGGGTGCGCTGCAGGATGTAGGCTACTGTAATTTTTTTTTTACGTCTAAAAACTAGAAAAAGTGAACGTGACAACTCGCAAAGTTGAAACGCATTTTGTACTAAAAGGAAATATAATGTTCGCAGCTACAGCACACTAAATCTTATTCGACTATATTCTTTCAGCTGTACAAAAATCATTGTCCACTACGCCTCTTGTTAATTAATACTAATGCAAACATGCTTTATCCTGACTGCGCTTACATCTGAAATGGAATATTTATTCTTATCCTCGTAAAACGTACCTAGGAATAAATTTACTAAATTACAGGCACTGTCCCCTTCAAGATCAAGTGGTGGTTTTACCCATATTTCTACAGAGAAAATGGAACTTCGCGCCAAAAAGGAAAATACATTCCTTGGCACAAAGGCCATTTATATACAAATTTTCACATTTAGATGTAACATGCAGATGTCTGCACAATTCTTAATTCCATCTCTTTGATGCAGTAAGCGTAGAACAAAGATCTGTTTTGAGGCGAAACAGTTTCTTTTAATTGATCGCGTTTGTACAGGAATGCCTTCTGCCATTCATTTTGTAATTCGTTATTGAAATAGTATCAACGTTGAGTGGAGTATACGTTTTACACAATTATCGTCCACTTCTCAAATAGAATTCGATACGGGTGCTTTCTCTGTTCATATGACATGATTACATAGATTAGATGAAAACTTAGGTTCGACATGATAAATATTTACGATAAACAATCTATGTAGTTTCCAAAATTATTTTCTTCCGATTAATACCTATAAAAATTAATAATAATGTAAAATTTAATTACAAAACTTTCCTTTTACATTTTACGTGACGTCAATTATACCGTCATAAATAATTACGTAATGTACAGAATTTGGTCAGAGATCACATAAAAACGCCAATATGTTCCTTACACTTCCATTTCCGTTTCTTTTTCCTACATGAAAATTTGCCAGCAAAGTAGTTAATTTCTAAAAACCTCACGTAAAGCAGATACAAACAAAATATAAGTATTTAAAAGAAGTACAATTAAATTAAATTATATATACACACAAATCTATAATAAATGTAACATGAATATGTTCAAAATCAAACTGTTTCGTAAGTAACTTGAATAAAGTACTGCTGATACTTCTAGAAATTTAAAGCATCGATTAAGATTGGTGGCAGCACGTATTCAATATAAGGAAAAGTTGTTTCCATTTTCCATGCTTTGTAGGCCTGTCACTTAATATGTAACAATATTGTATGAAATACATAAAACAATGACGTATAAATTCAATGACAGATTATAGGTTAGATTCATGTAAAGTAATGGCTTCCTGTACTTGAATATTTCTCGAAGATGCACAGAAGCTTGAACGATAACACAATTTTTTAACATTTTAATTATTATTTTACTGTTTATTATTTGTTACACGCACACTAATTTCATTTGATAGCTAAATCATAGTCGGTCGTTCATGTAAAATCAAAAGCACCATGTTTCTTTTCCTGTATCGCATGCTGTGCAATTGTTTCAAATTGAATTATTTATTATGCACATCAGTTGTTGATGTTCAAACATCTAACTGCGACAGTTCCACAGGCGAAAAGCTGTTTTAATAAACAAGCATACAGGATATACATATTTAGAGACTTTTGTTTAAAACTGTAATATTCGTTTATGTCGGAGAAAAGCGTGGAAGGTCTCTGTAAAAACGGGGTCCATATTTATTAATTATGGAGCACTCTTCGATATACCACTACAAAGTTTCGTGTCATCCAGACACATCTCTAAACTATTTCAGGTAAATAAAGTAAGTTATTTCATAATCTTTGATCTCAATTAAAATACAAGGTTTCAGTGTAAGAAGAGCACAGCAGCATTATATAAATGTAAAGGACGAAACAGCTATTTGTTTCCTTGAAACTCTTTTGAAACATTCCCAGTATACGGTAGCAGAAAGGGTGTCGAGAATTCATACCCTGAGCAGTTAATGGCGTAGCGATCGTGCCTGGCAAGAAGCTCGAACGTTTATGTTGAGTAGCATTTGTACCATAAAAAAATTAAGCTTTCTCAACTTTATACATTATACAGCATTGCATTATTGTTTGTCGCGTCCAGTGAAATTCGTTCATCATTCTCGTACTCGCCGAGATTTTATTTACTTCCGGTAACCGTTACTTTTCTGACGTAAACGAGCATACAACAATGTTTCATATGTTTTTCATAAATTCTTAAGCATGGGTAACGCGAGCGTTAAGAATAGGTGAAAAACACATGCTTATCCGTTTGTTACTTGCTGCTGTTGCACTGCAAAATTTGAACTTTACAGTGAGTAAACCAGTCACAATTTCATGCCTAATAGCATGTTAAGGTGATATTGCCTCATTCTCCCCCTGACACGGTTACTTCCCTCCATGCAGGTTCTTGAGACTGGTTTACTAAAGTAGATTGAGGTTCAGAAATATCTGACGCTGCTGGACTCAGCGGTGGACTAGGTGTCGCGGGTGCCTCTTCGGATTGGTTTACGTCAGCTGCATCTTGTTCAGCTTCTTGTTCACCATCAGGGAGAGAAGCTTCCGACTGCACAGAACTCGGAGCCTTTGATACAGAATCCTGTGCTCTTAACGATATAGAACTATTTTTATTGCTACTGCCATCTTCACCTATAAACAAACATTTAATTGTTATTTTGATCTATATGTCTCTAATTAACGTGATGCAATTTTAAAACGGTATTCTTACCACAAGGCCTAAGAACGAGGTAGAAGAGTAAATCGGATAGAGAAATTATACCAATCACTTTATCATCTTCATCAACCACTACTAGCCTATGGACCTAAAAAATATCAATATATATATATATAATTTAATTTGACACGTAACAATTATTTTGCTCAATAATACGTACACCTTTAATAATAATAATTAGAGAATACTGTACCTCTGCCCTAACAATTCTTTCCATAACAGTAAACAGAGTCTCATCTAATTTACAACTTTGAACTCCTTCAAACCACTCATTTCGATGCTCATTTGCTTCTCGTAATGAAACATCTAAGTTGTTATATGTTTTTTCAGCAGCTAAATTCTGAAAAAGAGAAAAAAAGTTTCTTTAAAGATTGACAACGATAAATCAACAAACGTGATAATTAAATCACGAAATCTACTTACAATAACATCAAACTTCGAATATATGTTAACCAACTTTCCTTCGGCATCGATAATTGGTAATGCTGAAACTCTCCTTTCGACAAATTTCTTGAGTGCTAAAATTATGCTAGTTTCTTCCGTCGCCGTTTCTATATTATCAAACGAACCTATCCTTAACTCTCTCAATGTTTTATTTGTGAACGATGGTTTTGGTAGCTCGTGAATCTGACATTAAATTATTATTATTATTATTATTATAACACAAATCTTCTGGTAAATAATTTTTTACTTATACAATTTCTATAATTTCTACTCACATAAAGGAAGAGGAACCTAAGTATTCGTTTGTGTGTCAGGATATAGAGAACATTTCCAGTATCTGGGTCTATCACAGGCAAACGATGAATTCGATTGTGAATTAAAGTTTTAATGGCCTCATACAATGATGCATCTGGGCTGATGCTCACTAATGGATGCACCTGATCTTTCAAGACTTCTAAAATAATGAAATATAAAACATGTTTATATTAATAAAATTATGAGAAGAATCTAATAATAGTGTGTTTGTATTTTCTGTCATACATTAAAATGTCTATTAAATCAACATATTTACTTCTCCATGTATCTAACTCGTGTTCTTCTAATTCATCCATTGTTACAGATGGGCTGGTGTAGTACATCTGCAGAATTTTTATAAAATCTGTTATAGTTAACATCCCGATAAATTCTTGTCTTGCACTGTCCCATAGTGGTGCAGCTCTCACACCTGCACAAAAAAAAACCATTGTTAATAAAATATGCGACATATAAATATATTTGTATGTGTAATAAAGAGAAAGGCAATTTTGCAATCTGAAACAAGCCTTCATGTACGTTTAGATTGTCTGATATGAAATTATCTTCAGAATATTAATAGGTAAGTGAATGAACAAAACACATCATAAAAATATAGACAATTCTCTGCAACCCTTGTTATAATTGTATATTGAATTATTGAATTATTGAAAAATTATACTACATTGAAACAAAATTAACAAAATTTGAAGATATTGATAGAAATTTATGGTAAAGATGTCATAAAACTGATTTAATATTTACCGTTGTAAACAAGAGCGAAGAAGGCCTTCTTGACAAGGAGATGCGTGTCGAAAACAACCAATTTGGCACTGGTAGGTATTAGGTCGTAACATTTGTGAAATTTGAAGAACTTGACGAAGATCTGTGATTCGTCCTCCTCTGAAAGTCCAAACAGTTCACAGTAGAGTAATGCTTTATGGTTTCGACGAAGCATTTTTGTCTTTTCTTTGTTTTCTAACGATGTCACAATGTCCTTGCGAGTTTACACGTTATCTTGCAAAACTATTTGTACTTTGCATAACAAGATAGGGGATCGATTCATCGATGCCCCTATTCTGTCCGTTCAGACGTTCGCACTTTATTGTTTCTAATGTCGAAACACTCTTTCCTTCTTCAATTTCTCACAAAAATTATCGAGCCTGACAGGATGACCGTCGAACCGGGTTTTGTGACCTTGCGTTGGGATAGGTTATGGCGATGTATTCACTGGCGTCGAATCACGAATTTTGGCGCTACTTTCGAACAATGCAAGCAAATCCCTTCTATTCACCGAAGCTCTCATAATCAATGTTTTTTACCGCGGAGGTTGCGAAAGGAAACTTTCAATATAGGAAACGTGGATAACTTGAATGTTTGTTTGCATTAATTATTAATATATCGATCGTTGACGTTTAATTTAATTTTGTACGTGTTATTTTAATCTCTTCATTGACGTATTGCTTTGTATCGATGATAAAATTAAAATTCTAATAGATGTTGACTTATAGAATTTAACAAATTTGTTAAGACTTGGTGTCACATATCATTGGGGAATTTAATTGTAAGTATTAACTAACGAGGATAAAATTTTATAAATTTTCAATGATGAGAAAAATGTTCAACAAAGTAGTCGTTTAATAAATAGTTATTACGTGTAGAAATTATTTCTGTGCTTTTCTAAAGTAAATTACCATTTATTCATAGAGAAAACTTTTATTTATATATGATGAGAACACACAGCTTTAAAACCTTCACTCAGTCACACATTTCAAGGGAGCACATACACTTGTAAAAACAAAATGCCAAGTAAATATTTCTAATTAAACTAGAGTTATGAATGTACAGTGGGTGTAGAAAGTATTCGTACACCGATCAATTTCTCAAAAAACTTTTGTGTAAAATTGTAATTTATTAACTTATTTTTTATAAACAATGGCATTCTACATATCCTCAGAAGTCTCTAAGATAGATATAGTCCAAACAACATTTACTAGTTAATATAATTCGTGAAATTAACAAGAAATAAACAATTAATCGATAGAAATATCGAAGCAATAAGTATTCGGAAAACTGTTTAAAAGTACTTTACTGGAAATTTGATGTTTTCTAATTCGTACGGAGCAATAAACTAATGTGTTTACGTTACAAACTCTGCTGCAAATGGTTCGTCGTAAGAATCGTACAGATACTTATTGCTTCTATACTTTTACCCACTTTTCGCATTTATTTTGTTAATATCACAAATTATATCAACTATTAAATGTTGTTTGGACTATATCTATCTTAGAGACTTCCGAGAATATGTAAAATATCATTGATTATAAAAAAGGAAGTTAAGAAACTACAATTTCACAGAAAAGTTTTTTGGGAAATTGATCGGTGTACGAATACATTCCACACCCACTGTATGAATATAAAGGCATAGAATTAATTTCTACGCCTAATATTTGTTCGAATTCTTCCATTAGAGGTCCCTGTTATTTCAACCTGGATAAATGGCGATAATATGGGTCACAAGTACTTAATCAAACGTTCTCACGAAGGGTGGTTATGTTATGCAACGTTGAAATGAGCCCCATTGGATGATCGATTACACGCGGCGACGAGAGAATCACTTTATAACCTGCTCAAATGACATGAATTTTTCATCGACTAATTCGTTGACAGGTACATCGGTAAACTAATGACTCGACCTATTAGATCATCGCATCAGTTCGTGTCACTAATTATCCTGCTATTGAAATTAATATTTGGAACATATTTTTAAATGTTATGTTGATTAAGAGAACAAATCATACATTTGAAGAGCCTTTTTCATTCTTTTTTAATTATTATTTGGAGCGAACATGGGTAGTAGGTAATTTATTTAACTTTTTCTAAGTGAAATTCAATTATCTTAAAGATTTATTTAGGACATTTTCTTAAATTGTTACAAGTAACGAATATATATATATATATATATATATATATATATA